>NC_068938.1:95724379-95768379 GCF_016801865.2 Culex pipiens pallens | reverse complement strand
GATTGTGGCTAGCATTATTTTTGCTGCTAGAATTATTTATTAACTATTTATTTTATGAACGTGACTTTAACCTAGTAAAGTCATTCATCACTAATTGAAAGAACTGGTCATAATTGAAAGAATGCAAAAAATAATAATTAAATCGCAATTAGTTTTTATAGAACTGCCAATTCTTGTAGCATACTAAAAAATCAAAAAAAAATTCAAAGGCCTAATTTATTTTCAAAAAATGCCCATGTTTGCTAGAATGCAAAAACTCTTTTATATTATTTTTATATAGACCAATTTTTTAAGAACTCAAGTTCAAAATAATGCAAACACTCACATTTATGAAAAGAAATCACATTATTAAATAATTCAGAGAATTGGTCATGAGTTGAAGAATTTAATAACTCACCAATATATCTGAGAATATTAAAAATAGCCTCTGATTTATTCTTCACAATTCGTTTTCTGACGATTTTTTTTGCAATTCGACGAAGCGTCCTATTCAGCAAAAACGGCTCCAGGCATTATATCCCACCCCTTTATATGTTTAATTTGCTAATTTAACATAAATTGAGATAAATTGTCCTCGAAAAGAATTAATGTTTAAGTATCATTTTTTGCTAAATTACTCATTTTTACTGAGCTCCCCAAGAAAAAAAAAAACACTTATTGATTTTAATATAAATTTGATAAACTTAGTTATAACTTAACAAAATGCCAAGTAATATTCAAAATTTTCAATTGTTTGTTTTTTAGAGCATAAAATTTTCCGAATCATCTTAATAAATGCCTACATCTTTTCCGATGATTTAAAGTGGATGCAAAAATTCGTTCCAGAGAAATAGTTTTTCGAATATTTTAAAAGTATGTTACTTATTTTTTTAAAGGACTCACTTATAATGCAAAAGGGCTTCACAAATTATGGAAAAGTCTCAAAAAAGTTTCGTTATTCCAAATCTCATAGAATTTTTCCAAACACCAAAATAAAAAAGATTTCGTCAAATTGTCTGTGGTGTTACTACTCGCTCGTGTCGCTGAATATGGCTTTGATTCGAAAATGCACCACCGTTAACGACTGGCAAATTGATGAGATGCAGATTTTTCTGGTGTGATTGAATAATGAGTTTTTATGAGTATGGCGGCAAAAGTTTACCTTTTTTTGCCGCACTAGCTTCATTTGTTTGTTGGTGCTGTTTTTATACCGTTGTTCGAAATCAAGCATGGCAAAAAATAGTGATTGAATGTAGCAAATAACTGTCAATTGAATTAATCTAACCGTTTTTACGAAGATTAACCCAGCAATAATGCAACAATGAAGAATGGAATCTGAACAACTTTCGATCAATGTAACAGTTAATTGATTAATTGTGCATTGTAGCAAACTGTTTTGTTCAATTTAATGCTTTTTATTTTTTATTTTTTTCCTTTGTTTTCAATAATGTGGATCCTATCATTAATCTTACCATAAAAAGTTTCAATATAGTTTTCAGTAGTTGTTGTGTATCGTTCGTTCATACCTGAAAATAAAAAGAAAAAATACCCATCAGTACCACATTGTTTCAGCTCATCTCCCCAAATTCGTTTCAATTTCGCTGAATCAACGGAATGCTTTCTGCGACGACGACGTCCATCAAGCAATACATTGTGTACCATTCTATACTCCTAAACCATCCCATCCGCACAGACTGTCAGTCGGAATATCCACCAGTCGATCGAATATTTTGAAACAATAAATCTTCGCTATCCTTTCCGCGGAAAATAATTCCGCCGAAAAACATCGAAACCAATAAATCACGTCTCGTCCCTGCTAGACCCTGTCAATACTTCGATTCCGGTTCGTTCGTCTGGGAGGGCGGAATCGTTGTTGATTTTTTTTGGCCGGTCCTCTATCTTTATGGAGCTCAAGCCAAAAATACCATAAACTTCGAGAATATAACAAATCTGTACCATTCTATACAGCACAGATTGATTCTGACTTGAGTAAAGAATTGTTGTTTTTATTATAAGAGAGGATTTTATAACAACAAAAATCTTTATCTAAATCCTAATGAAAGTAGCATCCCAAAATCTCTAACCGTAACCGAGCACACCAAGACAAGAAGGTGGAAAATAATTTCGTTTTTTTTTTTCACCGTGCAAATATCTCCTGACAAGAGTTGAAGTTTTGTGGGAGGATTAATCTTTTGATTTATCGTGAGTATTTTTTTTTGCAACCTTACGAACGCCGTGCTCAGCTTTTTGAAAAAAATGTAATAAATTTAATACTCGTGGAGAATAAGTTTTGGTCGAATAAATCTTGCGTGAAGTACTGCGGTGATTCAGCGAAAATTGGCCCGTGATAAAGTGGGGCGAGTTTTCGTGAAAATGACTTTAGACAATTAACTGACTAAGGTAAAATTTACAGACTATGTTAATTGTCTTGAGCTGAGACCAAAGTATGTGATTTTTTGGATTTTTTTTTCTCGTTTAATCTGATTTCAAGTCTAGATTTATTACAAATCGCAACAATTTTGAGCTGTGTTTTTGAATTGCAGTCGACTCTCTGGTTGTCGATCTTCTAGATCTCAAAATTGTACCATCTAGCGATGAAATTTTCAGACCCTTCTAACTGCATACATCGATTCTCTCCATTCCTCGATATTTTCTCTTGCTTGAGGGAGCACTTCTCCAACGGTCCCTTGGATTCTTTTTGCTTTAAATTCTTTTCAGGTTGTCAATAATTTCACTTTCTTGAGGCTTGCACAGACATTCTTCTTTGCAAAACGAGCCTTTGAAGAGTGTTTGACATTTGTTTGTTTTTGTTTGCTGGACGTTGCCATGATTTTCTCCCATTGAAAGGTACAACGAATAACATATTTTCAATTGAGTCATCATTTTGCATCGTTCTGTGAACCGATGTTTCTCTTCTACGATGGTACCTTGAATATTGACAACCAGAGAATCGACTGTATTACAATTCAAGCAAAACAAAGTAAATGGTCCAATGTGGACTTGTAAACAAGCAGTCTGTCCTGCTCATGTCAATGGATGTTCACATTTGACATGTCAATGGATGTTCACATTTGACATAAGCAAGGCAGCCTGCTTGTTTACAAATCCACACTGGCCCATTTACATTGTTTTTCTTGAATTTGCGATAGTGAAGAATGTTTATGAGTCTAGCTTATTGGAAATGCATAGAATTTTCAAAAGGTTACATCAAAATATAAATTTCTCTTGGCAGTGTCCCAGAATTCCAAAATATGCATCTAAAAATATGTAGAATGATTTATAATTACAATTTTCCAGGGCTTAAAAATTAGGTGTCTTATTTCATGAATCCGACTTTAACTCCAATTTAAACTCCAGCATCTGACAATTTTCCGCCTTCAATTTGACATCGATAAAGCTCTCGAAAAATACCTGACTCCACCGTCTCTTACTAAACTCTTACCAACTCTTTTAAAAAGCTGTTGAAAGTAAGCAGGATTTCCAAAATTACTAAATTTACGAATAATTACAAGAAAATTTTCAAATACCAATGGTACAATGCACCTATTTATACTTATCTACTTAGCCCTCTACTGCCCAATTTTTTTTATTTTTCCCTTGTTTGAGCAACTTTTGTTCTACGAAAAATTTTACTTCTCATGTTTTATATTTTTCTTGTTTCATTTTTAGTATTTTAATTTGCATTTATTTTGTTTAGTTTATGTTTGCTTTCGGTAGTATTTGGCCTATTCTTTTACCTCCTATCATTACATTTTGCCTATCTAATTTTTTCATGTTTTTATAGTCACTTTTTAAATTTTTTGCTTGTTTTTCACATTTTCTGCTATTAAATAGCACCACTATCATTTAAATTGTAAAAAAAAATGCGTAGAGACATAGTCTGGGACACTACAAAAATTACTGCATACTTCATTTTATTGGACCTTTTAAAAAAAAAAAACTCCAGATATTATTTGTTTGACATTTTTTAAAACATTCGGAAATTTACAATAAACAAATAAAACTTCCAACCATTGAATTTTCTAAAATTTTAAGAAATCTTCTTTACAATTCTTATTAAAGATCAAAAATTGGTTGAAAAAAGGAATTTTGGTGATTTTTTTTATCGAAGCTCGTCTAGAGGCGGGGTTGAGTTTGAGAAGGTTAAATTTCACATAAATAATCATGATTTTAAATAATGTTGGCAAATCATTGAAAAAATCTTCTAACAGAAATAAAAAAGTATATTTGTTGTTAATCTGAGGCAAACAATTTGAGGATTTTTTTTTATGAGACTACAACTTGATTTCCATTAAAAAACAATTTCGTCCTTTTTTTTAAAAGACCAAAAAGCCAAGAGTAAACATTAAGTGTTTCTTACCGACTTCAACGGAAGTCCACATCATGTCGAATGTCACTTTCTGTATTTTCGATCAAAACGTGTTTTAATGTTTGACCTGGAATAAACAAAACTTGTGCTTGACATTTAAATACTAATAAGTAGGAGTCTAAGCAAGTAATTCTGTAATTCCGGATTCTGGTAATTCTTTAAAGGAAAATCTGCAGAATGCATTTAACTTTTGCTTGATGCCTTTTATGGTTGTCAGAAGTACAGAGCGGATTCGGTAATTAGAATTTCGTTTCTTCGAATGTCCGCTTATTCGAATGCTCGCTGATTCAAATCTAGATTTTTTTAAACGGTCATATAAACATATGAAACACAATAGCTTGAAGGACCTTTTCAAAAAACTCTAGGAATGTATTGGAATTAATAAGCACTCAAGCGTCAAAACCTGTTAAACTGATATTGATTTTTAACCCTGTTGTTCGATGATTTTCACGTGGTGTTGTGCTTTTGACAGGTGTCAGTCGATCCAATTCAGAAGACTTTTTTTAATATACTGGAAGCATATTGATTCCATTCAGACTGGTCAGTAATCCTTGATGCTGGAAACCTCTTGACAAACAAGATAACAAACACGTTTTTAAAATAAAACTTTTATCTGAAATTGACAAACCAAACTTTATTTGCATAACTCTTTTTTTAATCTACCGATTTATCCCAACTTCGACCTCTTCCCCAAACTATTGCAGAACTTTTCTCTCCAGCTCCGCTCCATCCCGGTCCATCAATCCCTACCGGCCGTAAATCTCCACCGTAAAGTTGAAGCCCAGGTTGGGCCTGGAGCTCAGCTTAACCGTGGCATGGGTTTGGTTGATCCCGCCCGAGATGAGCGCGGCCAAACCGCCCTGGCCCGGATTTTTCACGTTGTCCCTGGCCACGATGTAGGTCACGTTCGGTGGTCGGACGCCGGGCTGTAATTTTTTTTGGGGTGGGAAACCCGAAATTTATCGCTAGATTAGCAACGACACCGGACTGGTCAGTGAGCGGATCTTACCGGTGGTAGGTACTGGACGACGGCGGTCTTGATCGGAACCGGGAGGGAATTATTCACGACTGTGGTTCGGTTGAGTAGGCGGTCGCCGGAAACGCGACGGCCCCACTGGTTGCTGTCGGCGAGGATGAGCACGGCGAAGGTGGCCAACAGAGTGGCACTGGCCAGGAGAAACTTCATGACGAGGAGCTGAGTCGATAACTTTACTGATACGATAGTGACAGCAGCGCCGGCGAGAGTGGAATAATTTATACCATCATCGGAAGTAAGTTGTTTATCTCGGTGAGGTGCTTCAAGAGATAAGACTTTGGAAGTGGTTCTCTTTAACGGGTGCTCTTCCACGAAACACTTCAAGTTATTTAGCGTCATACATTTGTTTAAATGTGTTTAAAATGCACAGTCTGACAAAAATTGGACATTTCATTAAAAAAATTAAAAAATATCTACAGTCTGGTCGTTTACAGGCAGCCGAAATACCTTCATTTAACAAAATAATAAAATCAAAGGAATCCATTCCATCGCATTAGAATACACAAGTGATTCTAATAGTTATCAATTCACTTAGAAGAAAACAATCCGAGTTTGAGCCAACATTGAAACCCATAAAAATCACCTCAGTCCACACATCGATGATAAATCGATGGAATGCCTATGCTTCTCCAACCCCAGTCAGTACCACCATTTAGTAAGCCATATCCAGCAAAGAGCAATGGCCCTCCAAGAGTTGAGGGTCCTTCACGTGGAACAAGGAGTGAGCGAGAAAAAAAAAAGCTGTAAACCTAAACGAAAAACCATCGATCTATAAATATCGTTTGCCCGCGCCCGTTCGCGTTAGACAAACAAGCCGGGGAAAATCCTTCACCTTCTCGAGGATTCTTTTTTATTTTCCTGCACTGGATTACGCTGGATGTGGGTTATTTCCATCCTTCGCCTCAATTGCAACGGGACCCGTGGGTACGGGTTCGAGGTTGGGTTGGATAACCCTTGACTTGCGGATCGATGGTTTGAAATAAACATCGATATAGAATATCAAGAAACTTTCCGTGCGCATCAAGGGTTAACATATCCTGCAGCATTTCATTGAACCGAGCACAAGGACGTTGGACGTCCGTTCATTTTTCAAACTTCACATTTCAGACTTGCTCTTGCATAGCCGAAACCCCTTCGTCGGCCATTTTCAGCACTGGGAAAGCTACCGCGAAGTTCTCTGGACAATCGACATTCGATAACCCTCAAAAGATTTATTTTTTGCTAGATTTCAGAGTCTATTTGAACTACGTTTGTTCTTAACAATTCAGCACATCTGTTGTTTTATGTTTTTCTTCTGCCATTTTTGTATTTTAATTTTTGTTATGTTTAGTTTGAATTGTTTTCCGATATATTCAGGCTTAATCTGCAGAATACAATTATTATCTTCAGTCTTATTTTCCCACGCTTTTTTTTAATTTCTGACCAAAAGTTTTTTTTCAATTACGGAAATAGCAGTACCCAAAAAAGTATAGATCATCGCTCAAATTTTCATGTTTTCGCAGTTTAGCAAAAAGTTGTTTTTTCCCCGATTGAAAATATGTGATGTAAAATTATCCGAGGAATTTGTTAAAAATATTTTTAAATATAGGCGCTTTCGTCATGCGACCATCTGAACCAGCCTTACCCTAAGATGACAGTGTTCGTGAGTTGCGTGACAGACGGCAATGTGGGCCTGGTTGGAGCTCGCCCGTTAGAAACGTAACTCAAATATTTAATCATGGCCACGGCTTGTCTAAAGGTTATTTTCATAAAACTTGAATGAACCTCGGTAATTCTTTCTGGAGCTTGTTGAGGGGACTGTCCCGAGTCAGGGAAACTATTTTTCAAAAAAATCTATCGGTGAAAATTGATTTTATCTCATTTTGAAGTTTTTATGCAATATATTTAATTTAAAATCATGAAAAAGTATCAAACAAATTGCTGAAATCATGATGTTTTTTGTTGTTATTTCATCGAAACATTAGTTTCGAGCTCCCTAAACATGTCTTCAATATCCTACATCTTAGAAAAATGTTTATCTTGGTCGTCAGTTTCGATAATAGCTGCAAAATAGGCGTTTTCCTAGCTTTTTTCAAGTTCTTCTGGAAACATCAACTTTATTCGTTTTTATCAAAACTGTTTACGTGGATTAGTAGCAATTAACATCCAGAATAAATTTGCAGAATAAACATGATATTACATCAAATCTCTGAAAAGTTATATATTTCCAAAACCATTACTTGACATTGTTTCATCGAATTATGACAATGATCTAAAAAAAATCTCAAAATTGTCATCTTTGAGCCGCCTTGACGCGGCAGGAACCACCCTAATGACATAACAAAAAAATATGTATAAACTATTTTGAGTAGAGAATCCCGAATATTTGATGCCGATCCGAGCACTTTAGAGTTTGGCCATGCCGTTTGCGTTGAAAATTATTGTATTGGAACACCGTAAATACAACATTTTTATTCAACAATACACTTAAGTCGCTTAGCAGAATTTTGTAAGATGTTCAATAATTTGTCAATATGTAATTTTTACAAATAAAAAAAAATAAAATCCAACTCAAGACTTTTGATTTGTCATCCTGAAATTAATAGTAGTAGGATAAAAAGGGAATAAATATCAAAGAATTTAAAAATTTGCAGCTTTCTCTACACTCAAATTGTTGTAACTGTTCAGAGATTAGTATAATAGCATGTTTATTCTGCAAATTTATTCTGGGTTTTATTTGCTATAAATCCACGTAAACAGTTTTGATAAACACGAATATGATGTTTCCAGATAAACTTGAAAAAAAACTAGGAAAACCCCTATTTTGCAGCTATTATCGAAACTGACGACCAAGATAAACATTTTTCCATGATGTAGGATATTGAAGACATGTTTAGGGAACTCGAAACTGATGTTTTGATGAAATAACAACAAAAAACATCATAATTTCAGCAATTTATTTAATACTTTTTCATGATTTTAGCTTAAATATATTGTATAAAAACTTCAAAATGAGATAAAATCATTTTTTACCGATAGATTTTTTTGAAAAATAATTTCCCTGACTCGGGACAGTCCCCTCAACAAGCTCCAGAAAGAATTACCAAGGCTCATTCAAGTTTTATAAAAATAACCTTTAGACAAGCCATGATGGCGTATCTCAAAACAAGTTTTTCAAGAAAATGATTCCACAATGCTTATTTTGTCTTTTTAATCCGAAGCAAGGCAAAGACTTTGCTAATTTTAACTTTTCACCATTTTCAAATAATTGGCTAAAACCACCACACCAATGTTACACAGCTAAAAAATTTGTAATCTAGCTGCGCGTAAAAGGCCTTGGGGAGAAATTGCTGATCAAAAGAAACCATTAAAATTTGTGTTCACACTGAGCATTACAGAGATTTTTTCAAAGTACCTTAAAAAAGTAGGTTTCATCAAAGTTAGATTTTTTTGAAAGATACTTAATCAGGGAAACTTCCTGATATGGTTGCACAGTAAACAAAGTCATGGTAATATTGCATCTGGGAAGGGGTACATCATTTTTGGTCCCGCCCGTGTGGATCAATCGGACCGCGCACTGGACTCACAATCCAGAGGTCGCCGGTTCGAATCCCGCGGCGGGCGCTCTAAAATTCTTTGTGTAAATATGGGTATTCGGCGCCGTCGCTCCGTGCCATACTTTCATACACTTAGGAGCCCAGGGCGGCGAAGTCCTTGTAGATTAAAAGGAAGACACTAGTGGTTGGTACTAGCAATGGTGGCCGACAGCTATAAAGTCAACTTCGTTTTTTCAAGGGGTACATCTTTTATGTCAGATAAAATGTGTAATCTTTCCTCTGAAAATGTGTAATTTTACCACTTTTCGAAATTGAGGTAAAATTTCAACAAAGGTCTGTGTGGCAGATTAAGGATCCGTTCGTAATTCCATTAAAGTGACCGATTTTCGATATATCAAAAACAAACTTTTCAAAACTTTTAACAAAAACATGCTCGCTTACATCCTAAAAAGATAATAACTACATGATTTCAGATGAAAACGCTTTTTAGAAGCTGTAATTGATGGTCAAAGTGCTGAAATTCCAACATAAGGTGCCCGGTGGAAGTTCCTCTAAAATTATGCTATCTTATATTATTTTTACTCGATAATTCGAAACAGAAAGTATCACAAAACGCTTCATACTAGGGCGTCTAAATTTCCCGGGTTTTGTATTTCCCGGGGAACGGGAAAAATATTTTTGGAATCCCGATAAATTTTTGAAACAGTCGTAAAATCTATTTTTTTCATTATATTTGTTATGTTTTTCAAGCTTAAAATCATAGAATAAGCTCAATCATATTAATTGGTGATATTCTACACTTCAATCTAAACAAAGATGACAGTTTTTAAATAGCTTAAATGAAATTAAAATAAGTTTTTTGTTCTTTGTTGTGCTTTGAATTTTAAATGACCTACAATGTGATTCAAATTAAATAAGTCTTATATAAAAAGATCGAATTTTTTTTTGAAATTATCTTTAAAACAAACAAGAGGCTCGATTACTATTTCAAAATGTCCTATGTACATAGAAATTTCTTGGTTGATTGGTTGGTTTGAAAAAGAAATCTTGAAATACGACAAGTGCTGGAAAAACAAGTTGTTTTCAACATTTTTTGCAATCCCGAATAAACGCCTTTTTAATGGTTTGATTGCAATTATCCATGAGTTAAATAAATTCACCGTTAAAATTAAATAGAAAATAAAAATTTTACTTATTGATACTTGTGCTGAAAAGTCCAAGTTTCAAAAAAATTTTTAGCAAAAAACATATTTTATAAATTATCTTTACGTTACTACCGCCAACTAGGAAAAAAACAGGAATACAGTCTGAATAGGTAAAGATATTTTAGAGCAATAAATTTGGAAATCGGTGTTCTGTGAAATTGTTTTGTTCTGTTCCTGTTTTAACCAAAGTCATTCAAAACATCATGCAATAAAAATGGCTAAATAGATGTCTTAATTCGTTTCATTTGTCCTGATTTGCCCCACATGCCGGTGTTTGATGAAAAATAATTTGAATTGATTTTTTCCAAATTGTATGTCATAAAAATACGTAGATATCTCAATCTTTTAAAAATATATAAAATCAAATAGGAAATAATTAAAGCACTAGGCATAATGCAGATCGGTAAGCAAAAATTTTAACAGTTTTCCCTAATAAACCAAATTAATGCTGATATATGTCGAATACAAATTAAAGTGTCTTAAAATTACTATCGATTATCAGATATTCAACTGTTCATCTATTTCCACAACCAAATCTAAATTTCCAGACCAAAATTTGTATTTTTCTAATTTTGAGAATTCCCGGGACAAATTATAAAAAAATCCCGGGATTCGGGAATTCCCGGTTTTGGAAAAATCCCGGGATTTTTGTCCCGGGAATTCCCGGGATGGACGCACTACTTCATACCGACATTGCTACATTTCGTCGTTGTCGTGCTATCTTGTCGCACGTTTATTTTGGATCAAATTGAGTTAAGAACGCCATTTTGTGCAGCACTCAAGGCTTCACCTTTTCATCCGTATCAATTTTGAGCCAAATCATTAATGGTTCAGAGGTCACAGTCAAGAGCTGAAGTTTACTTGAGTTTCTTTGTAGCCCAACGGCAAATCGAAACAACGGGTAATTGAGGCTTAGTTTTAATTTGCCTTTAATACTGTTAAAAGCTTTAAAAAAAGTTCAACATACATTAACAAAGGATTTTAACTGTTTAAAAAAGTTTAATACTGAAGTACCGAAAGAAGAAAAAAAACTTGTTGCCGTTTTCCAAGAGAATGTCCTTCCTTGAAAATGCTCCATTCGTTATTTTGGTACCATATGTTTGTGCAAAACAGCATTTTTTGGGTTGAATTTCGCATGACTATAAGGCAGTGCTGAACAAAACAGACGAGCAAAAATAATGGCAAATTTCCCCATCCCACGGATTGAAAGTTTTTTTTCCACTCTCCCTGACATGTATGAATATCGTGGAGGAGTAGAAAGTCCATATGTTTCCCAAATGTTTCAGCTTTGCTGAAGAGACCACACGGACCCCCCCGTATCATCTGTTTCTGTACATATTTGCGTGAAGTATCGCAAATATTTGACAATAATTTCATTCCAGGGTCCGTTCGCCCTGTTGTTTTCCATTTTTGTCCTTTTTTTTGGAGCAGAGAAAAAATCCCACACGAGGCAACTTCAAGTCTCAAGGGTACTCGAGGGAAACTCGAGCCAAGTTCAGCAGGCAATCCTTGAAAAGAGAGCAGCAGCAGCTACTCAACTCAGCTGGCAGACAAGACAAAAAGCCACTACGAGCACACTGCTCTAAGGAAGTTGGCCTCCATCGCAATCATCATTACCATAATCTGGTCGATTTCTATTCAAAGCGAGAAAAAGAAGGGGGGGGGGAGGTTAAAGTTTCTGTTACTTTGTGTTTACTTTTGTTGTCTTGAAGTTTTTTTTCTCCTAGGGGAGGGTGACGGGAGCAGCGACTGTTTATCTGTGGTGGGATAAACTAAATACTTTAAGAGATTATCAGATCGGTATTGGGAACACATTTTCGTTAAGTTAATTTTTTAAAAGTTGGAGAGACTACTTTTGGGTTGATATCAAACTTTCTCAATTTAGTTTTTAAGCTTGTTTCAGTTTATTATTTCATGCATTAACTTAAATGAAACATATTTTAAAATCTGAACATTTTATGCTGTAATGTTTTATGTGCATTAAGATGTAATAAAACGAGTCAATTTTGCGGGCAAAGAAGAACAAAATTGATAACACGGAGAAAAATGAGTTCCCAAAATCGTGAACAAGCGTTCATGAAAATGGGAACCCCGAACAAAGTGTTCAAATCCCATGGTACGATTTTGAAATACGTACCATGAAATTTGAACACTTTGTTCGTGGTTTCCATTTTCATGAACGCTTGTTCACGATTTTGGGAACTCATTTTTCTCCGTGAAGGTACTAGTCAAATACTTGAGAGTTACAACATCTGTTGGTTTACATTACATTTTTTCATTGAAAAACAAAACAATTTCTTTAAATACAACCTTGAATGTTATCAACAAACAATTAAAATATAGTTGGTTTCGTTGAAAATGTATTCTGGTAGCACACCTGGTTTGCTTTTAGTCAAGTAAAGTTAATACAATAAAATTGTTCAGCAGTTCCGCAATCATGATCACGTTACAAATGGCAATTCTCTGCTGTTTCTGTTTCCTGTCTGCCCATGGTGATGTTCAGAACGACATTTCCCAACTGGTACAAAATATCATAACCAGGTTGGAAAATTCCGACAGTGGTATTCACGACGTGGCGTTTGCGAATGTCCGTGATTCTGTTTTTGAAAATGCATTTCAAAAAGTTACCCAAAGTGGGCTAGTTACTGTGCAACTCATCGGGGGTTCCTTTTACGAGCATTGTGAACAGCCAAAATCAATACGAAAATTATCATTGATTTTGGTCGATACATCTAAAGGTGACGGTGAAAAGCTTATGAAAACATTGCACGAATGTGAACTGTGGCAAACGAAAACAAAGGTGGTGTTATTTCTTCGCGATGATAAAAGCCAGCTTATGAAAAGCATTGCAAATGTTGTTAAATTTTACGGTTGTACTAGTTTACTATTTGTGACTCATGGAAGTGCCTCAGTTCAATATTATGCATTTGATTTCTTCTCAGGAAATGTGAATTTGGAAATTAATCCTGTAGAAATTTTGTTCAAGTTGAAACTGCTAAATGTTGAGCAGTATACGTTTAAGATTCTCATCAATAATGCAATTCCTTTTCATAAATATGTCAACACCAGTCGTGCAACTGGCATCGATGCAGAACTGGTAGAGGCTGTCGTCGATCATCTGAATGGCACTATTCATTACAAGAAATGCGCCAATGCCATTGAAGAATACTTGAATCCTCGAGATATTGTAGCGCAGCGAACGCTGTTTGATTTTTCTCTGAAATATTCTTTGAAGTTGTTCAACTTTGATCAAGTATTTCTACCCAATATTGAACGAATATGTGTGACCGTTCCGAATTGTCAAAACAGGGTTCTGTTTCTACAGCTTAGTCGCCCATTTGGTGTTCCTGTTTGGATACTAACAGCAATAGTAGTTATAATGAATAATTTAAAAATCAAGAACCGCTCATCCCACAAGTTTTTCTCAAAAGTACAAGTCTTCATTCAGTGTGTCAAATTGAAACCAAGATTTCTGATTATAACACTGGAAGTTCTAAGTTTTATCTTGATGGAATCATACCTTGCTAAAGTAATTGCTTTTCTAGCAACTATGCAATACGAACCAAATCCAAGAACCATGGTTGATTTGGATCGGCTTGGACAACGCTTTGCAGTGAATGCATTCGAAAAATCTATGTTAGCGCAATATTCAAACCTAAAACTAGATGTCAATGCAATATCAAAACATATTTTTTTGGAAACTCATTCCACAATAGGATACTGCAAAGTTGCCGAATACTATTATCACAGTATCCACAACTACAACCCGGAAACGAACGATAGAAGAGTTTACATTCTGGGCGAACGGCTGATGTCGGTCCAACTGTTCTACACTTTTGCAACATACAGCCCGTTTACAGAGCGGTTCCAGCAGTGCATCGACCGTTTGGCCAGCGGGGGAGTGTGGAGCAAAGTCTTTGACCAGTGGTCGGTTGTGCAGCAAAAGTTTGATGCATTTCTCGATCCGGACGATCAAATGATCAAGTTTCGGGATTTGACATCATTTTGGGCGGTTATACTGTTAGGGTATACGATTGGATTTTGTGTTTTTACTGTCGAGAAAGTTAGAATACGCCAGCAATTCGTGTGCATTGGAAAGATTAAGAAAATGTTTAGACGCTCTTAAAACTTGCACAGAACATGTTGAAATTATGCAAAAGCACAAAAATTTATCATAACAACAAAATAAGCACTTCTTGTAATTCAAATAAAAATGTGATTGCACTTAAACAACTGGTCAACAAAGTTTGTTTCAGCACAAAAAGTATGTTTGTTGAAAAGGAACAATTCTGAAAATGCAAAAAAAAATATTTGAAATTTTATTCATTATTTGTTATTAAATTAATTGAGAAAAACACATCAATAATAATGAAAAAACATATTTTGGAACAAAAAACTGAAAAAGTAGAAAGAATTGGTATGAATTCTTAGATTATTTTTTTGCAAGCATTTTGATATAAATACTTATTTCGAAAATTTAATTATACTTCAAAATTTTGTATGAGAAAATATCACAATGATTAGCTATACTAGAACCATAGTACATAATTATATTATAAAAATTCATAAGGACACATCATTGAACAATTTGTGTGGGCCAAATGAAATTGCTTCACTGTATTAATTATGCGTGTGATTTCAAAATAAACAGACTCACAATTTCACGAGCTGTTTTATTCTCAAATTTCGAATCACTTCTACAAACACAAAAAATTGTATCAACATATGAAATGCATATTAGTTTTGTTGTAAGGGACCACCCATAAACCACGTGGACACTTTCTCAGACAACCCCCTCCCCCCCTCATGGACAATTTTCACGCAAAATAATTATTTTTTGTATGGAGCGTGGACAACCGCTGAATCCCAAAGGTATCAACAGGTGCCATAACAACAAAAATTGCAAAACAAGCATTTTGATGTGTTTACAGTGGAATCTTTCTAAGCTGAAATCGGCTAAAGCATCCAAGAAGGAAGCTATAGGTACACCCAAAATTCCGAGTCGAGAGAATCGTTCCCTCAAAATTTATTGAGGTCTCAGCGCCTAAATCGAGAGAACAATGCTACCAACTCACACCACCATAACAAATGAGTTCATTCGTTAATTGAAACAATAAATCTCCAACAAGTGTCATACATTGACATCTGACCATTCCTGGTTCACCAAGCTGTGGTGGCCGAGGCAGTTAAGTCATTGAGTTAGTATGTCAAAGGTCTCTGGTTCGATACTCGTAGTCGACACTTTTGGTTTTTTGTTTTGACGGATGAACTTTTTTTGCAAATGAACCTCGATAGAATAATTCTCTCGCCAATCTCGAGCTGTGTTCTCTGTGTCCGTGAATGGTGCCACTATTCTCTCGACTCGAGGCCATTATTCTCTCGGACGAGCGCTGCCTAGTTTTGGGTGTATAGGTACACAGCTAAAAAAGTAGTAATCCAGCTGCGTGTAAAAGGCCTGGGTGTAAAATAAATATTGCATTATTTTATGCAATTTTATGTAATTTTACACCCTGAAATATGTAGCCCGTCAGTATGGGATGTTTTTGCAAAAATTGTACATGCAGTGTGTAATATTAAGTGTTTATTTTGACGAAGGTGATGTGCATGCTTTTGCATGCGATTTTACCATCGGATTTTTTGCTGTGTATAGGTATCTGTCAAAATGAACCAAATTTTACAAAATTTCGGTTGTACGATGAACAATAACACAAAAAATTACAAACTCAACTCAACTCGAGGGTAAGCATGAAGTTTGGGGTCCCCAGAAACACGTACACTTTGAATTTTTCAAAAATATTTAGACAGGGCCGAATGGTTTTTTCTCCAAAGTTTGTATTCGTTCGTCGCTCTTGCATACAACAAAAAAAATTCATGAGATGTGTGGAAGTAGAGAACAGCACTAATTCTCCATATAAACTTCAGAAGAAAACCATTCGGCCCAATCAAAATATTTTTGAAAAATTCAAAGTGCGCGTGTTTCTGGGTTGATGTTTCGAGTTGAGTCTGCGCAGAAATTTCGTTGGTCGGTGTAATGAACTACATTTCTGAATTTCGGTAAGTTTTTACCGAATTTGGTAGTTTTCAATTTACCGAACTGTTCAGCAGTTGAAAATTCGGTAAACTTTACCGAATTCGGTAAACAAATCTAAATGTGTATAGAGTTTAAGAAGAAGTTCAAGAGTTTATTGAAACAGAAATTTTTATCGAGAAAGCAGATGTGGTCGACTTCAAGAGAGTCGACTGTATTTCAAAGAAGTATCGGTTTACCAAATCAAGCTTCAAATGGTTTGTGAACAAGAACATCTGTTACTTTTGATGACATGTTTTGAATGAAAAACAAAGTCATTTCCTCAAATACAGTTTCGATGGAGGCAAAGAGTAGTTCGAATATAAGTTTGATATGTAATAATAAAACAAGTAAACAATTGATCGAGCAAATTCAAGGTGTCCAGTCAATTGAGTTGAACCACTTCAGCCATGAACACGTTAAAAGTGATTATTCTCATCTCTATTTTGTATTTCT
The DNA here is from genome assembly GCF_016801865.2 of Culex pipiens pallens. NCBI lineage: Eukaryota > Metazoa > Arthropoda > Insecta > Diptera > Culicidae > Culex > Culex pipiens. The sequence continues at coordinate 95,751,731 of NC_068938.1, read as the reverse complement.
TGGCTAGTGCAGATATTCAGAACGAAATCTCTACCCTGGTGCAGGACATCGTCACCAATCTGAAAAGCTCCGAATCAGGAGTGCATGACGTGGCCTTTGTGGATCTTCACGATTCCGTTCTAGAAAAAAACCTTTCGCGAAATTTCCAAAAGTGATCAAGTTACTGTGCGGCTTATCGGCGGTAATGTTGGCGAGAATTGTCAAAAATCCAAATCAACTCGAAAATTGTCCGTGATTTTTGTAGATTGGCAGACCTTTAATAATGATAGTGATACATTTATGATGAAATTGATTAAAAATACCCTGTGGCAATCGAAAACAAAGGTGGTGCTGTTTCTTCGGGAAGAAAGTGATCAACTTAGACAAAATATTGCAAAAGTTTTGAAGTTTTATGGATGCTTGAGTGTTCTTTTTGTGAAGCACAATGAGTTTTACCTTCAATATTTCTTAATGGACTTTTTCAGTAATGAAGTGATTTCAGTGTCTAGCCCAGTAAACGATTTGTTTAGACCAAAACTGCTCAACGTCGAGTTGTATTCATTCAAGATTCTCGTCAATGCAGCAATACCTTTTCATGGATATGTTGGCAAGCATACCGCAACCGGTATTGATGCTGAGTTAGTGCAAATGATCGTTAGTCACCTGAATGGAACCATAAGTTATAGAAACATTTCTGACGATATTGAAGTATTGGTTAATGATTCAGATATTTCAGCTCAGAGGGAATTGTTCGATTTTTCTTTGAAATATTCACTAGAATTGTTTAACTATGATCAAGTATTTCTACCGAACATTGAGCATATATGTGTAACTGTACCGAAACGTCAAGATAGGGTAATGTTTGTTCAACTTTTTCGTCCCTTTAGAGTATCGGTTTGGTTTATAGCAATAATAATTGCAGGATATCTCCTGCTAAAGCATAAGCTTATAAATCGATACAACTCAGTCATAATGAAGTTCATAAAGAAGCACTCAAGATTTGTTACTCTAACGTTTGAAATTCTTAGTTTTCTTCTAATGGAAGCCTATCTGGCGAAAGTAATTGCATTCTTAAGCTCGATGCAATATGAGCCAAACCATAACATATTAACTGATCTGGACCGAATCGGGCAACCCTTCGTGGTTAACTCATTTGAAGAGTCCTTACTTACTAAATACCCTAACTTGCAGTTGATAGAAGATCCAAAGTATAAAATTAAGCTGATGAACACGCATTCTACTGTTAGTTTCTGTAAGGTTATCGAATACTGGTATCAAAGCAAACAAAACTACAATCCGGAGACCAATGACAGGCGGGTGTACATTCTCGACGAACGCCTGATGTCGGTCCAACTGTTTTACACTTTTGCAACGCACAGCCCATTCACGGAGCGATTTCAAGAGTGTATCGATCGTTTGGCCAGTGGAGGAATTTGGGACAAAGTGTTTAATCAGTGGTCAATTTCGCAGGACGAGTTTGAGACATTTCTCGGCCCGGATGATCAAATGATCAAGTACAAGGATTTGGCCTCGTTGTGGGCGATGGCCACCATCGGTTATCTTGTTGGGATTTGCGTTTTCATTGTTGAGACAATGAAGATCTCTCAAAAGTTCAGAGCAATTTATAAGATAAAGTACTTTGGAAAACGCACTTGAACAGAAAAATCTGGTTTGAAAATTTAAAAGACGCTATTATAGAAATCAATGGTTAGAATTACGCCTCTCCCTCTGTTCAACACAGTAAAAAATAATGTAAATTTGGAAGGTTGAATTTTGGCGGGTTGAATTTTGGAAGGTTGAATATTACCGCTTTTATGATGTAATTTTACCTCAATTTAGACTGAAAAAGTGACATTACTCCAGAAAAGTGGTAAAATTACACATTTTCAGAGGTAAAATTACACATTTTTTCTGACATAAAAGATGTACTCCTTCGCAGATGTAATATTACCATGATTTTTTTTTCTGTGAACTGGAGAGTTAGTGACCATGGATAAGCCAAGCATGCATGCATGCTTACACAAGTTTTCAAATAAATGTTTAGCACATAATACCCATTGCATATCATTTACAAACGAGCAATTTAGTAAACAATTAAATTTTTCTCGGTTCCCCTAAGAAAGCGGTTCTTAGCTGAATAAATATAAAATAAATATGGTGTCTTGGGGGGAAGTTGTTCAAAATTTAATGAAGGTTTTACATCTGAGAATGGATAAAGATTTGATGACTATTGCGTCCCCTCTACAGGTAAAAACTGAAACATTTCCTTTTTCCATACATTTTGACGATTTTTCCCATACAAACTTCAAGCGATTAGAGGGAGGGGTTCCCGTGGTCAGAATGAGCTCCCCGAGGAAGTCCGGTTTTGGACCACCCTAATGGACAGTTAGAGGGTGACGAGCGGGAATTCCCGAGAAAAATTTCCCGGGAAATCGACCATTTCTGGACCTCTCGATTCCCGGGAAATTCGGTCGAGACTCCCGGGAAATTTTTAACTTATAAATATCGAAGCAAAATTATATAAACTAATCAGAAAAACATTTGAAAAATTCAAAATTGTTTTGAACATTGAATGTTCAATCAAGTTCGAATAAACCAATGCTTCTCTAATCTTCTTATTCAGAAAGTGTAAATTTTAACTTGTCAAAAATTCCAAAAACTATAATTGAGAGGAGCCAACAAAAATTTGGATTTTCAAATATTATGTTTTTTATTATTTCTAAGAGGGAAAAGATTTTTCAAGTTAAGTTCAATTTCCATATTTTCTCTCGAGCATAGCAATCCTAATAATCTAGTTTTTTTGTAAACATATGGATTTTCCTGATAACTGTACACTCAAAAAAATGAGTTCGCATAAACGTGAGCAGAGTTCATGCCACCGGGAACCAGGAAGAAAACTGTTCAACTTTTAAAGTGCATTGCACCATGAAAGTGAACAGTTTTCTCCCTGGTTCCCGTTGGCATGAACTCTTTTCACGTTTACGCGAACTCATTTTTTTGAGTGTAAATATTTCTTCAATGATATTTACAGTTGACCTTAAAAATTACGAAAAAAAAACAGTTTAATTTGTTGTTTTGAGTCGTTCGTTATCATATTGCAAAATTGCCGATACAGGGAAATCATATATTAGCTATATTAGTTTTTTTTTTTACAAAAATCTAATAACAAGTTTGTGCAACTTTTGAAAAATCGCTCAGTGTGAATTAAGATTCGTAAATATTTTTTTTTTTTTTTTTTGAAGATCAAAAATTGGTTGAAAATTTGATTTTTGGCGAATTTTCAGATCGAAGCCCGCCTAGAGTTGGGATTAGGTTCAAAAAGAAGGGGAAAAGTTTGTTAAAATAAAAATGTGTATGCAATGATCTTTTTTAATGTTAATAAAGTATGATCAAATTTATTTACAAATTTCCAATTAAATATGGTTTTTTCCATCTGGCTTCAATATTGGTTATAATGGCAATTCAAACTGATTTCTTTATGAAAAATCTTCTTCATAATGAATTTTTGAAAAGTTTTTACGTCAGGGATGACCAAATTATGGCTCACGAGCTGTTTTTTGTGGCTCTCGGACCCATTTTGTAATGTAAATTGGAAACACAATTTTTTTGTTCAAAAATTAATCAATTTAGCAATTTTACATGTTTAAATGTGAGTGAAAATAGTAAATTTCATAAATCATGTCATTTTACATTTTAGGAAATGTGTTATAAAACTTAAGAATTTGACTTAAATAGAAAACTGCGATAATAGCAAAAATTTGAGTAATCCGTATTTATTTACAAGTAATACAACACCAATTTATTATGGACTGAGTCTCAAACTCGGCGGCGGCAAAGTCCTTGTAGATGAAAAGGAAGACACTAGAGGTTGGTACTAGCAATGGTGGCCGACAGCTATAAAGTCAACTTCGTCGAGTCTCAAACTTATTTCGCACAAAGAAACCTTCCACCTCGGGGTTCGAACTTATGACATTTGGATAAACAATTTGAGTGACTGACCAAAAATTTATGGAAATTTTATTGAAATTGGTAGAATAACTGTTGGAAAATATTTCTACATCGTTTTTAAATTAGTTGCTCTTGATTTAAACATAAAATAACTTTATATTTTTCCATACAACCATATTACACCTTGACCATATTAAGGCTCCATATCTTAGAAAGATGACCTATGAAATGTTTGCATCAAACATATTGAAGAACTTAACTGTCACTGGATTCGCTTTGCTAACAAGAACAGGGAAATATTTACTTATATCATTAACTGCAATGGTCATCAATAAACCCAAAAACCATCTCAAAGCACCCCCAAAATCAACGCCCAATCATTTAGATCATCAAATCTGAATGCTACACCACTAAATCCCTCCCACGCCCCAAAAAAAAGAAGATATTAGCCAGGAATGATGACATCCTCCTCCCTCCCTATCCTCTCAACTATTTTCACTAGATGAGGAGACGTTAGCAGGACACATAAAATAATATCGGTCCCCGAAGGTTTGGCACCGGTGGCCATTCCGACACGACCGCACCGTGGATGAGATCTCATTGGCCATCGGGGAACTTTCCCACACCGTGTCGTTTCGATTGGATTTATTTCGCTTCTTGTGTGATCCTGGGACCATTCTTCGACCAGATAAAGTTCAAGGATGGAGAAAAGAAAAGTAAAACATCATCCATTGAGGGATTTTCCCTGTCCTGAAAAATGCCTTGTTGGAGGGGCGGGGGATGACAAAGAGGAGAAAGGACGGACAGGGAGCGCATTTTGGGGATAAGATGAAAGAGGTTTTTTTTTCGGAGGAGAGATCGAACTTTTACGAGCACCCCAAACAAAATGGCGATAAAAACAGACGACGGAAACGCGATTGGAATTTGGAGAGAGCTTATGTCATGGGTGTAGGTGAAGTTTTTGTGCTTATAGTTGTTTCAATATTTGTATTAAAATAATATTTATTGATTGTTTTTTTCTTAATATTTGATGTACATTGAACAAGCCAAGCTAGCATAATTTGCTCAATCTTTGTTGAATCACTTTAAGGTATCAATAAATCAAGCAACTCTGCAAAGAAACGTGCTTTAATGCAAATAGTACCCCATTAAGAAGGGAGTCATTGAATCAAGAAAGAACGTCATTCTCTCCTCAAGTGTTGATTTTCCCCTCGTCTAATCGAATTAAATCGATTAAATGCTCATGCTTGAAGCACCCGCAGCAGTGCTTTCCCTTCCGTCATCAAAACTTGGGACGACATTTCATTTCCTGTACGAGGTCACCAAAAAGCTGAAATCCACTGTTGAAAAAATGTGCCCATTGAAGCACATTTTTCCACCCCTCCCACAAATATTTTCCCGTCGAACCCCTCTTGCTGTGTACAGGAGCAGCTTCATCCTTCCCTGGGTTTTCCGGATTTTTTTTCTCCTTTCGCTATTTCCCCGACCAATCATCACTTCATCTTTGAAGCATCTCGTGTCGCTCCTCAACCAACGTCCGCTCATCGTGCAAGACCCAATTCTGTCATTTTTATTCGTTGTTGGTGATTCTTGGGGCTTCACCCCATCCCCCCTCCCAACACCCATCCAACATTCCATCCATTTCCTGGCGGATTTTTTGTTGCGCTCCTTTCTTCTCTCACTTTGGATCTGATACTTTCATTTCCGCCATCTCATTTACAAAAAGGGCCAGTTTGTCTGCTCTCGCTCTCCGGGAAAAAAACTTTATCCTTTTCGTCACCCACTCGTATAATGGTGGGAGGAAAAAATGTGGGAATCCACCATGCAATGCGTGAAGTACTTACTTGTTGTATAATTTTCCATATTTTTAAATATGTATTTTCCCACTACCTATTTTTTTATACAACATTTGACATTTTTTGGTCCAGTAATGAATTGTATGAGCTATACTTGAGTAATAACCCATACAAGTCTGCATACAAAAATGGTGCGTAAATATTCGAAAATCTGTAACTTTTGAATGAATTTTCTGATCAATTTGATATCTTTGGCATAGATGTAGGTATTTTTGAGGACTATTTAGAAGAAATAGGAACACATTTAAAAAAAAAACTTTTTTCACAAAAACTAAATTTCTCTTCTTTTTTTTCATTTTCGAGATTTTTTTATAAGTAACGATAACGATAGTTTTATCGTTATCGTCAGGACGACAACAATAATCTATCGTTATCGTAATTTCGATAATTCTATTAGCGATAATCTAGTCGCCGATAATTCTTTGTTAAAATCTTTCTAAAATCGACTTAATTCAACCATATCATGTTAAATGGATAAAAAACAAAGGGGAATTATGTATGCCTTTTCACTTAATTAGAGTTTTTTTTAACAAATACTAAAATTTTAACAAAATATTTTTTTCAAAAATACTCAAATTTTCAAAATTGGCCATTGGGTATCAAACGAATTGAAATTTTGTTTGCTTTTTCACATTAAAAGAGTTTTTTTGGAAGATACTAAATTTTCACAAAATACTGTATTTTTTCAATACTTTTTTAAATACTCAAATTTTTATTAATTGCGATATGGATATCAAACGAAGCGAAATTGTATATGTTTTTTTCAAAATGTTTGAGTTTTTTTTTTTTGAAAATATAACAAATTTTAACAAATTACCGTATATTTTCGAAAATACTAATTGATTTTAAATTTGCAATATTAGTATCAAACGTATGAACGTATTTTGAATTAAGAATACACAATTTTAATTTATTTATGAAGCATGCAAAATTTCGCTTTATTTGATATTTTTTGTGAAAATTTCATTATTTTCAAAAAAAAATCTAATACAGTGAAACCTCTTTTCATGCGAAGGCGTTACGCTTTTTATTTCGTCGATTTCTCTTAAGCCGTAGAATATTTTTGCAAGCAATTTTCAAAAGGTGTTTTGTAGATCTGTACAAAACCTACAAAATGCTTTTAAAAGATTGCATCATTTCAGAGAGATCGACAAATTAGTAGAACGTAACGCATCGCGTTTCTCTGTAAATTGAAAAAGCATATGAAATTTAAATTCGTTCGATACCAACATTACATTTTTTTTTAATTTGAGTATTCTGAGTATAAGATGGTGAAAAAGTATACACAATTTCGCTTCGCTTGATACACATATTGCCTATTTTGAAAATTGGAGTATTTTCGAAAAAAATACGGTAACTTGTTAAAATTTTAGTATGTTCTAAAAAACTTTAATAAATTAAAAAAGCATACAAAACTGGAATTCGTACCATTTGCAAATTATGAAAATCTGAATATTTTCTACAAAATATGCTATTTTGTGAAAATATTAGTAATTTCCAAAAAAAACTCTAAAAAAGTGAGAAAAATACGGTAATTTGTAATTTTTTATTATTTTCAAGAACAACTTCAATTAATTGAAAAATCATACGAAATTTCGCTTCGATTGATACCAGTGTTGCAAATGAGTGATAGAAAAGCTATCAATAGAGTCTCTGCACCAAAAATATCCGAGAGTATAGCGGCCGTCACAATAGCTAGTGAGATCTCTTCTTGTGTCTCGAGATTCCCAGCGATGTCATTCTCTCTCTATCACTCCTCCCCTTTTCTTCGACTATGCGCTCTCACCGCTGAGACTCTCAATCTTTCCGAATACTACAATGAGAGAACGCGAGATGGCGATTAGGAGCCAACCACGCATGACGTCCCGCTAAACTGCGTTTACAAAATTGGTTTTGAGGCGGCTTTTGTGGTTAAACGCTGTTGCGGTTGGATGATCGTGGAAACGGGAATGAGAGAGAAAAGGAAAATGTCAATCGCGAGTGGGTAAACACGAAAACGTGTTCGGCTATGTTCGGCGCTGATAGTTTCAATAAGGAGAGAAAAGCAGGGTTGCCACAAATTAAAACTTCATGAAAAGAGATTGCAAACACCGATCCAACAATGGGTTTCATGATGTATCCGTAGAACTTTTTTTTTACTAAAAATTCTGCGATCCTGCGTCAAAAAGATATACAAATGGTATATCCTGAAGTCCTTTGAAAATTTACCATTTTTTTATTTGAATTATACGTAGTGTATGCCTTTTCTATGACATTTTGCTTTTTTTTTGTCGTGTACACAGAAAAAAAAATTATGGTTATATTCATCTGGGAATGATGACATTTTTTGTTTAAAAAAAAGAAGTGTAATATTACATCTGGAACTAGTATTTATTGAGTTGCAATTAATTATCTTTATTATGATTCGACTTGAGAAAGAAAATTGAGGTTTCTTCAAGCAAATCGGATTCAAATATTTTTATCTCACTTTGTATCGGAAAACTCAAAGCTTATCTTCAATAAAATATCCCAAAGAAAAAAAAAAGCTGACACAGTGCTCAAGTAAAAAAGGAACAGGAAAGTCAGAGGAAAAATATAACAAGAATTGTACTATCCGGCACTACAAACCCAAGCTGGCTGTCACTACTTCAGTAAGAGGGCGGTGGGGGAGGCATTCTTTCCGACTGACCTCATCCACCCCTCCCGTCCATTACACCACCCAGCCAGAAAACATGATTGATGGATGAAGAAGGGTAAACAGCTAGGGAACATAGAAACGAGTAAAAAAAACAGGACGACCTGCCTCTTCAAGATGACGTGGCACGTCTGCACGGCTGTCTGCTCGCAATTTAATTCCACGACAGGATTTACTTTCACCATGCCACAGGCAGACACGGCCAAGACTGCCGAGAAATTGCGTTCAAAAGTGGGCCACCGACGACGGTTGAAGAAGTCGAAATTACCAGCAACACTGTGGCTTTTCACATTTTCTGGCAGCACTGAATGTGTCAAAATTACTAAAGTGCAATTTGCCTAAAAAGAGCACCTTTCGCGAGCATAACGGACGGTGATTATGGCTCGCTAATGACGTTACAATCTTCCTGCCAATTTGCCTTATTCTTTTTCATCTTTCGACGAAACACGTTTTCGCAAAATGGTTTTCCTTTTCGTTTTATTTTTGGCCCACCAAAGTCTGCTGATGACAGTTTAATCAAAATTTTAATGATCCAAAGTGAAATTGTCTATGCCTTGCTTTCACAAAACTTTTTCAGACGCAATCAACAGACAGAAAAAAATCAAATTGGCAACACTGCCCATTGAAATAACCTCCGCTTGCGATAGCGTTGCCATTGTTGCCGGCACACAGACATTTCGTCGCAGTAATTGACATGGCCCACCACCTTAACGAGATACGGAACACACCTTCGCCTTGGTGATTTTTGGGAAAATAAGAAGAAGAGAGGAAAAACATTTGGGGAAAATATAATTATCATCTTTTTTGCTCGGCTGGCTCTCGTTCAATCAGCAAAAACAACAATGCCAGGGCAACCAGGACAAAGAAATCGAGGAAAAGAGGAAGAAGTGTGACATCATCAAAATTGGTTCGCTCGTTTGGAGTTTTTTTTTTCTGCTTCCAGCAGGGTTAGGTTGAGGAAAGGTCACCCCGGGGATTGACCCGATTTGAACTGTCTCTGGAGACAAAGAAAAGAGAGATGGTTTTGGTTGAAAGACACCTGACCTGTGATTAGGAATGGCATAGTTTTTGCTCATTTGATTGGCCTTGATGCTTCTTAATAATAATAACAATTATAAACACATGCATTTATAAAAGCTCATTATATCAAAAATATCCACCAAAAAAAAAACAAGGAAAATATTTTTTCTAAACTATATTTTTCAAATTGGATAAAATCATGCTCACGACACCTATTCCTTCATAAGCTCAAATATAGGCCGATTTGGTCAACTTAAGGAGGTATTAGACGTTGACAAACAAACAAACTTACAAACTCGCTTTTTTGTGTTTGTCAGTTTGGCAAACTCGCAAATAAACAAAATGTATACAGCCTGATATTTCTGCAATTTGTTTGCCATAGTCTAATACCTCCTTCAGTGATGAGAAATTATTTTTACCGATTTTTAACCTGTTATTTTTCAACTGTCCTATCTCAGTGAGTATTTGACAAAAAGTAACCTGATTGTAAATTTGAATTATGGAAACCCCCACCTATTAGCTACTTCGAAGGTTATTTAGTAACTTTTTTCCTTCAGAAGATTTACTCGATTCTTTCAGCACCCGTAAACTCTGTTCCCAACTTTGAATTAATCAGCTGTTGGAAGGTAGTCCACATCGCAGCTTATGATAGTAACTTCACTCAAGTAATGCTTAAACAACGAAATAAATTAAATGAATAATTGAAACCGTAAATTTCAATGCTCGTAAAGTTAATAAAAAAAATTGGAGCTTTTACAAACACACATAAATGTTATCAAGTTACCAGTAGGTAACCCTTTAAAGTCAATAAAAAAATAATTTTAATCAAGCAGCCGCATTCCACGTCAAACAGGAAGTCTCCAAATCAAAAGTGCTCCGATTTGGCTCAAATTTGGAGTGGGGGTTCTGTGGCACAAATAATAAGACCCGTATTTTTTTTTGTTTGGTGATTAGGGTGGTCCTATCCGAAATAGGGCAGTCTAAAAATTTGCGTTTTTCGTCGATTTTCGCAAAAACCACATTTTTCAAAAAATCATATCTCCGGAACGGTTGAACCAATTTTGGAGCGCCACAATTCAAAAGAAAGGATATTATTTGGGGATTTAAGGAAAAATATTTTGAGGTCCAAAAAATCTAGCTGAATATTTGAAAAGGTCCTATGAAAATTTCATTTGCCGATTTCAAGGTCTCGGGACCAAAGAGCCCATGTCTGAAAATATTTTTTCCTGATTCCTTGTAATATTTTACATAACATATCCAAAAATTGCGAATATCCATTAATACGTTCCGGAGATATGATTTTTTAGCATAAAAACTGGGTTTTTCGACGCGCCGCGCGCAAAAACGGGAAAATAACGAAAACGGGTAAAAATCAACTTTTTTCACTAAAACTGCGATAACTTGAAAATTTCAGCAATGACCTATACATGTTTGGGTACCACAAATTTCGTTATTGAAAAACGCAACTTTTGGTACCCAGACATGTATAGGTCATTGCTGAAATTTCAAAGTTATCGAAGCTTTGGTGAAAAAAATTGATTTTTACCCGTTTTCGTCATTTTCCCGTTTTTACGCGCGGCACGTCGAAAAACCCAGTTTTTATGCTAAAAAAATCATATCTCCGAAACGTGTTAATGGATATTCGCAATTTTTTGATATGTTATGTAAAATATTACAAGGAATCAGGGAAAAATATTTTCAGACATGGGCTCTTTGGTCCCGAGACCTTGAAATTGGCAAATGAAATTTTCATAGGACCTTTTCAAATATTCAGCTAGATTTTTTGGACCTCAACATATTTTTCCTTAAAGCTCCAACTATTAACCTTACTTTTGAATTGTGGCGCTCCAAAATTGGTTCAGCCGTTCCGGAAATATGATTTTTTTAAATGTGGTTTTTGCGAAAATCGACGAAAAACGCAATTTTATGGACCACCCTATTTCGGATAGGACCACCCTAATCACCAAACAAAAAAATACGGGTCTAATTATTTGGGTCAAAGAACCCCCACTCCAAATTTGAGCCAAATCGGAGCACTTTTGATTTGAAGACTTCCTGTTTGACGTGGAATGGCTGCAAGTTTCTATACAGTCTTGCGTGCTATTTGCGAGCACTAATAAATGTATGCAAATCTATGAGAATATGTACATAAAAAATATTCTAATAAAATTAACTCATTTTCTCACTTTTGTTCACTCAGTTATCCAAATGATTAGGTTTTGAACTAAAAAATGTTATGGTTTCGGAAAATTAAAAAAAGATATTATAAATTTTCCAAACTGTTATACAATTTTAATAACAAATTTATAAGCTGTACCAAAACTCTGTAAGAATCAAATTACAAAAATATTTTTCATGATATAAATATTAATGCTGAGCAATTCTCCATAATTTTAGCCACCAACTATTTTTTTTTTCTTGCCTTAAAATCTTATAACATGCCCTCCCTACAACCAAAGAAGCCATTTTGCAGTATTGATTTGTCCGTACAAAATCCCATTAAAATTCGAAATCAAACCATAACAAAAAGGTTTCTATATATTATAAAATTTGTAATATTATGGATCCTGAGGGCATTTCAATTTGGATTTCAATAGGAGCTTTCTAAGCTTTTCATCGTTTATATCGTTTTCAAAGTTTTCAATGCTGGCGACGCCAATGGCTTTCTACCTAAGGTTCTCGCGATTGAGTGTGTAGTGGTGCGGTTGTTAAAAATAGCTATATCTGACTCTGTCACTTTCGTAGAAGCTGAATGGCTAACTTCCTGCACCGTGCGGCACACGCGGTTCACTTGTACCTCGGTTTTGCTTGTCTTGGTGCGCTGGAACGATGAACCAAAATACCAACACACATTAGGGCTCGTACCGCACAACGTACAAACGTACAAACATATTGTACGATTGAAAATATTCTTTTGGTGAAAATTCATCATAAGACTTTCTTTTGTGCTGACGTTATAAATAAACAAAGTCGATGTTATGAATTGAAAAAAGGTCTACCATTGTTATATTCTTTAGTAAGAAAGGCTCTATTTCACCCCAGGTGGGATTAAATCGGGTTTTTTCAATGAAAATGTCAATTTAGGAAATATTTTTTTCTGTCCCATGATTTTTTATTTGCATAAATTTTAAAGTGGGAAACTAGAGGATCATCCATAAACCACGCGCACACTTTTTTGAAATCTCAGCCCCCCCCCCCCCCCCTCCCCGTGGACACTTGGTCATACAAAAAAAATTGTATGGATCGTGGACAATCGCCATACCCCCCTCACCCCCCCCCCCCCCTTATGTGTCCACGTGGTTTATGAATGGTCCCTAGAGCAAACATTTTAAATAAAATTTGCATTATTTTGGCCGATTTTTCCGTGACATACTTTATGGATAACGTCATATAAGATTTGACCTCTACAGCAATTAGATACTGTCACACAAAGGAAAGAAACTGGAAAGAAAGATTTTTTTGTTATCAATCAAAAAGGGGTCCAAAGAGACTAACAATTTAAAAAAGCTCAAAATATATAAACAAGATGCTGGATCATAGATTAAACCATTACCAAAAACTTTGCCGAAAAAACAAGATTGAGAAGAAAAATTCCGATATTAGAATATTGTTGCACGGTTGTACTGTCAAATTTGATTTGAAAAAAAAATGAACGAACCAATGCGTGGTTCACAGGAAAGGTAGTCCATCTGGCTTACTTATTGTTCACAGACATCATATTCTTACTTCTTAGTTTTTAATATTTTTGCAGAAACATTTTTTAAATATACATTTCTAAACAATACTCATTATTATTTTATCTCATATTAATTAAACCCCAACCTAAGTTAATTCAAAGAGCGCTATTCCAATAATTCCACTCAAGTCACCGAACCCTGTACCTAATGACCTGTCGCTGACTTGGCATATCTGTGGTCAAGCAAGCCTCACAAGCAAAAAGTAGGAAAAACAGAAATATTATTAAAGCTCCCGCCCCCCAAAAAAAGACAACACAGACCCACACAGATATAAACTAGCAGCCCCCCCTTTTCCGACCTAATAAAACCTTCTAGTTTGGTGTGTTCATCGTCTGACTGGCCACTGCTGCTGACTGGTCCGGCAAAAATTGGCCCCAGCAGCAGCAGCCGCCGAAGCATTAATGGGAAATCTGCCGACTAAAGCACAATATTTCCACAGCCGGGCTTTCCTGGTCCTTCGGGGGGGGCTCGCACAGTGCTGAAACTGACAGCTTTGGGCACGATGGAAAATTTGGGATTGTTTTCTTATTTTATTCTGTGTTCAATATTTCTACATTAATTTTTATTTGAATTATTAGAATTTTTTTTTCAAGTCCAAATTATTTCTGTATTGAAAAATAGAAAAAAAATAGAAATTTTTTAACCGTGTAAAATTACGAGCCTTTTCGCTCGCCGCTAGAGTTTTCCCATCTGAGTCTGGCGCTGGGGTCATATCAGGACGAAATTGAATCGCGCCCGAGCCCCGGTTATTGCAGCTTCAAAAGTTGTGGTTATGATGTAATAAATGTGTGTGCAAGTATCACCCCTTCATATGCCGGCAGAAAATTATGAGGTTTTTTACTGCTCCCTGAAAATGATGAGATTTGTTTGGAAAACGATAATTTAAAAAAAAAACTCGGCAAAGTTTCAATTTGGATCATTGAATCATCGGATATTGATCACGATCAAACTTTGATTTCTTCTTCTTGAAAAGCATGTTTAACCTGTTTTCTCTAACTTACCTTTAACGATTTCGTGATCCTGGATTCCAGTCATCCTAATTAGTTTGTGGAATCGCTTGGATTGGTCCGCGTGCGTGGCAGTTGAAACTTCCAACGATTTATGCTGCTGCCAAACGATCTCTGAACACTTTGCTGCTTTGAACGACTTCTTGCATTGAGCAGCGAGAAACGTGGCGGCAGTGCTGATGATTGTAAGATTTGTTGAACTTTTCAAATTTTGAACGATTTATTTTTCCACTTTAAATTTACGTTAGGATTTTAAACTTGTTGATATTAACTTTATTGAACTGCTAATTGATTGACATCAAATTTAAAACTGCAACTACTTTAAACTATTTAAACTACTCTTAGAGTGGTTATTTTAAAGAACACTGGATCAACTATTGATGAATGTACGCTTTAAAGCTTATTTATTGAACAACTGGCTGCACTACTATGGTAAACGGTTAATCGTAGATTTCTGGAAAGATAAAAATAAAATTATAAATAAGTAACAGCTTATACAACTTTTGGTAAAAAAAATATTAACAGAAATTTTAAATATTTTTTTTATTCTTTTTATTAAAAAGTCATTCGCACCATTAGAACACTGTGTCGAGCATCTGTTTCCCCGGTTTCCTGTGCCACAAACCACACGAACATTTCCAACAGCATCATCCGTTTCTTGTGTGCAAGTTTCCCCCCCTAGGATTTTCCCGGATCCTTTTCCGGCTCACCACACACTGCAGCGTAGCTAACCAATTCCAACCCTCGATGCCTCGAGGCTCGAAAGTTTTGCAGCTGACTGGTTTTATTACGTCCGTGCACCTCGTGCACGATTGTTAACACTGGAACGCCCAACGCATGTCCAACTTACACGGACGCCCAAGCCTCCCAAAAAAGTTGGAACGGTAACTTCAACTCGCTGGTTCTCGGGCATAACTCACCCAATCAAGACGATTCTTTTTTCCAGTGATTTGTAAGAATGTCTAGATGATCCTAAAATTTTGCAGAACTTGATTTGAACAAATCTGTAATTTCTGCGACCGAAAACATCGTTCCAACTTTTTCAAAAAAACTGCCTCCGCGGAATTTTCGGCGATTTTTTTTTACACGCGAAAAAAAAAGTTGGAACGATGTTTTTGATCGCAAAAATTACAGATTTGATCAAATTGAGTTCTGCAAAGTTCCAGAATCATCTAGACATCCTAACAAATCACTGGAAAAAAGAATCGTCTTGATTGGGTGAGTTATGCCCGAGAACCAGCGAGTTGAATTTACCGTTCCAACTTTTTTGGAGCCTTGGGCGTTGGAATGTTAAGGGGGTAGTCACAAATCTAAGTTTTAAAAAAATATTAAATTTTTCTTGAAATTTTTAGTATTCAGAAATTCCAACCTTAACAAAAATAACTGTCAGAGCAGCCAAAACCCCAGAATGACACATCTTGCATGACTGTGAGCGTGAAGGAACGTTTCTATGTTTGTCAACTTCACCGCTTCTGTATGTGTCAGCTGAATGCATTGAAAGTGGTCCAGAATGGGGTCGGTCGATTGTGAACAGCAAACAGAGATGGCACATACCTATATATATGTGGAGCGAGAAAGAACGTGCAGGATTGACTCAGGGATTTCTACTAATGAATTGAGCTTTGGCTGCCAACAAGAGGGCTGCAGCTGCTGTGCCAACTGTGCCAACGGATGCCATTGATTTATTGATCAAGGTCATGGCTGAAGCTGCTGACGCTGGCAATGTTTACTTGGGTGACAACCCCACTCCTCGGAGGTTGCAGTGGGAATTCGAAATCCATGGAATCGTAATTGAAACTGCACATTACTGAAACGGTGTCACGTGGATTATTAAGGGCACTGAACGTACAATATTTAAGCTTCTTAGCAAGTTTGCGAAATAGAATTCTTTAAATTCAAATAAATAACTTTACATTATCACTCGTTAGGTGGAGCATCATTCCCCTTTAACATATTCTAAAAATTAAGCTTTGTTACTCATTTCTTTTGATAGGGTTTTTAGACTTTTTAGATAATTTGCTCATTTGAAAGGTATTTTGATTATATCAATCAATTCGTCGCCATCGTGCTAACTTGTCGTACGTGCATTTTGGACCAAACTGAGTTAAGAACGCCACTTTGTGCAGCTCACAATGCCTTACCTTGTGACCTTCACAGATACCCAAAATTCCATTTCAATCCTGGGATATTCAATAGACACTGAACAAAATCCGTGCATTAATATCGCTCTTCATATGAAAGAAGTTTCAATCTTGTCGTGCTATCTTGACACACCCTGGAAATTGCTGTAATTGCGACAATTGGCCAAAGGGATTTCAGGTCAGAACTTTTTGACACAGGTACGAGCTCGACTACATTTGTTATTACAAATTTTCAAACATCCGGATTTATTTTCCAAAAGAGTTTATGTAGAACAACTTATGAAGTGCTTCATCAAACCTTATAATTTTCAAAAGAAACTATTGGGACCCCAAGACGGATCAAATTACACCAAACCGGCCAAAATTAGTTTAGCCAGTCCCGAGAAAATAATCTTCTAGTGATTTGTCGAGTGATTTTGCGACTGCAGCCAAATTTTTAAAAGTGTCAAAAGTGATGATTTGAAGATAGAATTGTAAAACTTATAGAAAATGTAATGATTTTATTAGGGATTTTTATTTAGGAATTGTTTTATAAGGTGTTTGTGTAAAGTGGACCGAATGTGCAGATTGAAATACGATTGAAAAATATGTTATATCATGCCTCATATACCTATCTAAAGTTTTGAATGTGTTAGCAGTTAAGAATGAAGAAACAACCTTCAGCTATTGCTTTTTTAATTTAAAGTTACTAGTTTTGGATTTTAAGGAGGACAAAAAAAATTTGAACTGGACTAAAATTATACTTTTTATAAATTTTTAGATTTTTAAATTTTTGATAAATATCGTAAGTAAAAAAATCATCGGGACTGGCAACACCAGCCAGCAACAGTCTACTGTTCAAAGCTCCTCAAACTTTTCGATTTTTTTCGCCGTATTTAACTGTGATTACCCACGAGTTTGCTGCTCCAGCATGCCAAGTGCCAGCCGTGGCCGTGGCAGTTCGAGTGCGGCCTCGAAAAACCCGCGAAGTTCATCTACCGGCAGAGTGCAGAAAGGTAAACACACCAACGCCGCATCGACCGCCATCGCGCACGGGAGCGTGCCCAGTGACTTCATCGATGAATCGCTATTACACGCGTCATACCGTCCACGTGAGTCCCCTGTACGGACGAGACAATCCACCCGGGCATCCGGGAGCACTTCCGGCCAGCAGCAGTACCAGCAGTCCACAAGCACCACGACGACAATCACTTCCAACGTTCCCACCAGAAACGAATTAGAGATTCTGAGTGGAGAAGAAAACAACACCGACAGTGACAGCAGCAGTGCTAGCGACGACGATGACGATGATAAACTTGCGCGCAAGCAAGAAAAGAAGAAAAAATGCAACTCTCCGAAGGAACGACGTCCACCTCCAATTTTTGTCCTGGAAACGTTGGCAGACGATATTGACGAGTTGCTTGAGGGACTCCAATATTGTCTGAAAATTAGTAAAACTTCAGGGCAAGTTATTACGCACAATAAACAGAATTTCGACCTGGTGGTGAAGAAGTTGAAGTTGCGAAACTTCAAATTCTTCACATTTGATCCTGCAGAGAATGTCCCAGTGAAGATCGTCCTTCAGGGATATCCGGAGCGCCCGATCCCCGACCTGGAAGAACACCTGTGGGACATCAAGGTTAAGCCTCGAGAGGTTAAGGTGCTCTCGAAATCGACAACGGCGACAGGTACGTACACATTGTTCCTCCTGTACTTCGATCGTGGGTCCGTCAAAATCCAGGACCTACGGCGGATCAAAGCACTGGACGGCTTCTTCGTGACGTGGCGATTCTACACGAAGAATCTGACCGACGCAGCGCAATGCCACCGCTGTCAAAAATTCGGACACGGTTCAAGAAACTGTAATCTTCCGCCCCGGTGCGTAAAATGCGGTGAGCACCGAAAGGTGCAATCTTCCGCGGAAAGACCAGCTGGGGGAAAACGCACAGCAGCACAAAGCGCGCGTCAAGTGCGCGAACTGTGGTGGAAACCACACGGCGAATTTCCGTGGCTGTGCCGCGCGGAAAAAGTACCTCGAGGAGCAGGACGAGAAGAAGAAAACGCCAGCGTCCCGCCAACCTCCGAAGACTTCGAGCTCGAACGCTGCAGCAGCTGGCGGCGGAGCGGCTCCATCGACCAACCCAGTGTTCTCTCCCGGTTGGGGAGGTTCGTACGCTAGAGTAGCCACTTCTGGGAGCGGTACTTCACCGGGACAAGCAGACGTCACCGGAGATGACCTCTTCACGCTTCCCGAGTTTTTCGCTCTTGCTGGAGAGATGCTCACGCGCTTTCGTGCCTGCCGGAACAAGGCAGAACAATTCCAAACTCTTAGTGAGCTGATGATGAAGTATATCTACAACGGATAAGCTGCCTAGTGCAGCGCAGTTTTTTCGACGTCAACAGACAAAACAAATTGTGATCTAGTTTTAAGCTTTTCTGTGTCTATTTTTTTCCTTAGCAAATTTCGAAGGTTTTTTTAAAAATATTTTTTCCTTCTCTTGGCAAATCCATTGTTAGAATTTCCAATTACATCAAAATGAACTATAGTACAAATCATAGTTGAAAGGTACTCCAAAACTCTATTAGTTTATAAAAATTACGATACTGTGAATTGATTATTTACTAATAAAAACTAATTGAATTGAATTGAATCATAAGGAAAGATTCAATTCGGGTGTTAAGGATAAATTTGCGCAATGAATCAAAATTCCATTAATATTTTTTTAATATTTTTATCGTGTACCTAAAAATTTTGTTAGCAAAAAGGTGGAACAAATGGGTGGAAATCACTTTTTGAAAAAATACATGCTATTTCTTTATTTATTTTTAAATTTTAAGTTCTTAAAATCAATTTTCAAGGGTAGCACACGACTTTTTTCGCAAAATTTGTTTGTAAAACAAAGTTGTGGAGGCAGGGGGGGGGGGGGGCAAAAAAATAAAAAAATAGATTAAAAATTTAATTTACGAGCCATGAATTCAACATTTGAATGAAAATAAACTGTTTTAAAATGCATTATACACCTGTCCTATTGTTTTGCAATCATAAGTTTCCAAAATTTCTAAGTATTGACAGAAATTTTATTTTTCGCGAAAAAATAAAAATCGCGGTGCTGTGCATTAGAATTTCATAAAAATTCAATATATTTTTAATCCAGCCCAAACATGCTAAATATGATAATCAATGCAGAAAAATGCATTTTAGATTGTTTTCAGTTCATTAGACTTCTATTTTCATTGAAATTTTGAAGTTTTTTGATAAAATATTTTTTTTGCCTCTTTATTTTTCGGACAAATTTTGAAGGGGGGAGCGACATAAAATTTGAAAAATATTTGCAGCGGCCATCTCTCTTAAAAAATACACAAATCATTCATTTAAAGCACATTTTTGAAAAGTGGAAGTCAACCAATCGCACCAATCGCAGAAATCGATTCTTCAGGCAATTTTACGAAAAAGTCTTCACATTGACCATTGTCCTAAGTCCAATCCTTTTAATGATACAGCTGCTTGAAAAATAAAATGTTGAAAAAACATGAGTTTTGGCCCTTTGTTGGTGATTTTTGCCCATTTCTGTATATTAGACATGATTTTTCAGTCTAGAAATTATTTTTACCAGAAATGTCGTCCTATTTCCTATAGGTTTGCAGTTGAAAGCATTACGATTGGAAGTATGCTCACAGATGTTACTTAATTTTATTGCTCATGACTAGGGTTAGTGAAATTTCACGATTTCGCGGACAGCGTGAAATCCGCGAAATTTGGCTTTTTCCGCGAAATCCCGTGAAATGTTATGTTTGTGTGAAAATGTAACGATTTTTCTCAAAATAATTAATCAAACTCAAAAAGGAATAAAAATAATCTTATGAACTACTGTAGAATTGAGCGAGTGAGTACCCTGGTTTAATAGAGCACCGGATTTGGCTTTTTCCGCGAAATCCCGTGAAATTTTATGTTCAATTACTTATATAGGGTTAGTGAATTTTGACGATTCCGCGGAAGGGTGAAAAATTCTTGAAATTTATCAATTTTCTCAAATCACTTTTTTTTAAATTACTTCATAATAAATATTTCAACCATAAAGACTATTTAAGTAAATTTTATTAGTCTTCGTTTGATAAGCTTGATATGAACCATTTGAAGAATTATTAAAATTTTCAGTTTCTATAGAAACTAACTAAATTTAGTAATATTTTAATTCGCTGTAGTACAAATTTTACTGCTATTTTATTTAAAATGTATGATTTCAAAAGAAATTAAAAGAATCAAGCTTTGTTTTATTTAAAATAAAATGAAGAGTATTTTTAATCTTTGAAATATCCTTTTTTAAACATTTCAATTTTTTTCTGAGTCCTGTTTTATTTTCAAAATATTTGATAATTTGTGTGAATAATTCCCTTGAA
This sequence comes from Culex pipiens pallens, assembly GCF_016801865.2. Lineage (NCBI taxonomy): Eukaryota > Metazoa > Arthropoda > Insecta > Diptera > Culicidae > Culex > Culex pipiens. Next base: position 95,730,992 of record NC_068938.1, on the reverse strand, counting down.
GGTTAAAAAAACATTTTTTTTTTGTTTTCTGTTCTTATTTTGAATAAAAATTACGATTTCGTAGCAATCAATAACATTTTTGCCAATGGATTTTAAATTTTTATTTTTTTTTTAAAAGAGAGATGAAAACCTTAAAAATTATTTTGAATGGTCTAAATGTTGAAGAAAATTTAAACTATTTTACATATTTTGGATGGACAAGATTGTTGAATCTTGCTTTGATATGAAATTCAATAAAATTTAAACTGATAAAACAGAAGCAAATCAGCGAAAACTTTTTAACCTTTTTTAGTTGAATATTAAAAAAGCAATTCAATAAATGAGAATACGCATGCCTTACATTTTGTTTCAAAATATAAATTGAGCCCATCCGTAAACCAGACGGTTTTTTTTTTTGATAATTAGGAGATTTTTTTTGTCACGTTCACGTCAGTTTATTGAAGAATAATATATAATGAAGCATAAAAAGTAGTTTCTGTGATTTAAACATAAGATTTTCAGAGTTATTTTAACATTTTTCACGTTCCGCGAAATTTGCGTGAAATTCGGTGTTTTGAAATTGAGGTCCCCGTGAAATTTGCTATTTTCGAGCGTGAAAAATCACTAAGCCTACTCATGACTGAAAATAGATTTTTTTTCAATTTGGTTAGTTATGGGAAATTTAATGAGCCTGAAAGATTAAGCCTCACATACAGAAATGGCTAAAAATGTCCAAAACCTCTGTTTTTACAACACTGAATTTTTTTAAATCGCTATATCGGTTTTTGATTTTTTACATTTAGGCCACTTTACAAAAATACGGTTTTAATAAATGGTATTTGATTTTTTTAGTAAAACACATTTACTATCTTACATTTTTCGTGAGTCTTGCGAAAATTGCGAAATATATTTCATTTATATCTGAGGGGTTTTTATGCCCCATAATTTTTTTTTGAGCCGTATTTAAAGGAAGAAAGGGGGCGACTTAAGTATTGAACGGCCGGATGTTTAAAAATATTATCATGATCGATAACGATAACAAGAAATAGTCAACTCTGATAATTTACTTGCTTCAAAATCGCTTTTTTCAAGTGTTCTACCTAGCGAATAGTTCGAGAAACATAAAATAAAAATCTTTTAATGAGGAAAATCTCCAGAATATAATATTGACCAAAATTTTGCTTAAAGCTCCATAATTGCTCCATTGTTACTTATACTACCAGCTGATTCAGTAATTACTCGAAAATATTACCCGGGAGCACCACCAGAACCAGAATAGCGTTAATGTGCTCGAAATTACCATAAATTATGAGCATTATTGCGCACGGTGACGAAGGCGACGAAGAAAAAGAAAAAAAATCAGTTACTTTCAACGGTGATATCGTGTACGAAATGGGAAGAATGACTGCTTCTGGGCGCAGCTTTTATTCTAGCATTATTTGGAATAAATTTTCATTTCCTTTGTGAGAACTGAGTACTTCCTTGCCGCTAAAGTTAGACACTTGAACGCTAAAAAGAAATTGAGCGAAATTATATTAAGTCTGATCTACAATTTCCGAAGCTAATTTTTATGTTAAAGATTTAATTTTACTTTTAGACTAATTGTTTTTCAGAACTTGATTCTTACACTTTATCGTTGAAGCTTCCTCAAGAAACAACGCCCGATGTACGATTTTCTTCATGCGCCGTCAACCGAAAATGTTCAGCCATAATTACTCACATTTTCGGTGCCATGCTAATGAGCTTTTTGCCAAAGTGACGGGCTTTTCTCCTAAAAGTGACAGCAGTTAGTGTCGCACTTTGTTCCAAAAAGGTGAACATTGTTGCTCGAAAAGACACCCCATCGTGGATAATAAAGCGAATTAGTGCTAGTTACTATGGCTTATTATAATCCTAGGCAAGGAATGACGTTATTTTGGGCCAACAAAACTCGCGCAAGTAATCCTTCAGACACTTGGTTCGATAATGCCTTTGGGCGGGTAATCCTGCGAGCAAATGTGTATTTAAACGATCCGCTAGAATAAATACCGTCACTAGAGCAACGGCGGCAGCAGCAGCAGGTGATCCAAATCTCGTTTGTCGCGTCACAAGAAATGAGACAACTTTTGCCTGCTTCCTCCTTTTCCAGTGAGGGTTTTGGCAGTTCCTGGAAGTGGCAGAGACTGTCGTGTCTGGAGGCGAAAATTTTCAGTAAAATTGAAAAAAATCCTAAATATTTTTCAAAGCAGGATCTCGTCTCCAAGTGTGTGTTGCAACCATTTTATTTTTATTTTTTAATCATCTTATGATATTGTTCTTAAATAGTAGTTTATGCAACAAGTTGCAAAAAGAGGATTTTTTTCAGTTGGATAAATACGACGAGTGCTGAAAAAATCAAGTTTTGCAACGAGTTCCATACAACATTTTTTGCAATTTCGAAAAACACCCATTGAGTGAAATTTTAAGTCGAATTTTCATGTATTTTGTCAATAAATCGTTTAAATCAAAAAATGTTGAAAAGTGTTACTTTTCGAAACAAGTGCTGAAAAGTTCAACTTTTCAGCACCTATTTCAGTGCTGAAAAGTAGAACTTTTCAGCATTTATTTTGAAAAGTGTTGCCATTCGATTCTGTTATTTTTGGTACAGAAAAGTAGGCTATTTCGTCGTTCAAGAATTACAGGAAAAGTAAGTAGTTACACGACGGAATTGCAAAATAAAAATTACTAATTCATTTTTTTTTTTTTTTTCAGAAGGTCCACAAAAGGACCATCACCCTTTCAGCCAACTCAAGAGGAATAATCCTTTTTCCTGTGCTACATCAGCTTACTCCAACACCTCCCCTAGCACAGCCGGTTTCATTCCCGTGTCATTATAAGTTCATTCGATCTGGGGAAGCGGAGGAGAAAAAATAGGTGGGAAAAGTTCCACCATGGCACAGAGTTGAAAATTCTGGCCCGGTGAAACTGACGCCGAACTGCCTTCATCAATCATAATCAAACATGTGGTCCTGATTTTGAATAAGAGAGATTTATATCCTCCTCCTCCTGTCCCCTCTTGAGTCCCCACTCCATCAATGTGATGTTATTTTAAAGGATGAGCGGTTCCAATAGATGAGAACGATGTCTTTTTCAGTGGTCACATTGCAAATGGATTATAAAATTTGGTAACTACCTATATAGGTATAGAGTTATCTACGTGCGCATGTATTGCGTGTACGTACACGAAAAAGATTGAGGTTAAATTTTGTACCGGCCAGCAAAACAAATGGCGTGTTAGTGTGCGTTAGATATCTCTATACAAAATCATTGGTGCATAAGTCTTGAAAAATGCTCAAAAGTGTCCTGTCTTAAAAACCTAAATTAAATCTACAAATGTTGCTCTTACAATTTTAAAGACTTGCAAAGTTGCATTAGTATTTTTAAAACTTTTTTCGCTTTGCAAAAAAGCAAAATTGCTGCTATCGCATGTCAGACTGCTCGTATACAATCGCAGGTTCGCCTTTTTGAACTGTTACTACGGATTTGATAGAAAATTGCTGCGGAAATTTCCTTTCATCGTGGATTCTCGACAGCTGAAAAATGAATATCTGAAGACAGATATAAGTTTAATTACATTGCTCATAACTGAAAATAGAATATTTTTTTCAATGTGGAAGAAAACTGGATAGTAAATAAGCTTACGTTAATATTAAAACGAGTCAAATTGAAAAGCTGTCAAAGGCAAACTTATGGGAAATTGGACGAACTTTCCGGTAAAAATATTTACGAGACTGAAAAATCAAGTCTGTCATATAAAAATTGCCAAAAACCACCAAAAAACCTATTTTTTCAACATTTTTATTTTTAAAACCGCTGTATCTTCACAAGGATTGGACATAGGACAATGGTCAATATGGAGACTTTTATGTAAAATTGTCTGAGGAATCGATTCCCACTATCGGTTTTTTTTAATGACGTTTAGCCAACTTTTCAAAAAAACAGTTTCAGTAAATGAATTATGTATTTTTTTAGGAGAGACATACCATCCTGCATTTTTCGTCAGTCTTTTTGTAACATCTTAGGGTATTTCCTCAATAATTGTGAACGAAAAAAAATCGTGACATCACCTTGAATTAATTTTTGAACTTAAAAACCAGAAAATCTCATGAAAGCGGCGTATTTTTTTCGGAAAGCCCGTCAAATTTCCTACAAGTTTGTCTTTGACCACTTTTTGATACGATGCAAATGCTTCGAGATACAGTGATTTTTAAATTGCAAAATACAAAAATATTTAAATACCTTACGCCCTTCTCAAATGTTATTTTCAAGTACTATTGGCTCTATATACACAAAAATGGCTCATATAGGCCTAGGAAAACATGTCTACAAAGTTTCATTGAAATCGGAGAGGGTTGGGTACAAAAGTACCAGAAAAAGTCCTGATTTGAGCTGGAATTGCTCTAAAATTTAAAAAAAGAGGTAATATTCAACCAAGCATAAATTCAACCTTCCAAAATTAAACTTTTTCTTCTACGTATGATTTTTATTAAATAATTTACGATTATTTTCTGAAAATATTAGGCCGATGCAAATTTTATTTCATCACAGTAAAAAATTGTGAGAATTTTAAAGTTGTAATTTTGGAAGGTTGAATATAACTTCATTTATGATGTATTTTTACCTTAATTTCGACTGAAAAAGTGGCATTACATCAGAAAAGGTGTAATATTACACATTTTCAGAGGTAAAATAACACATTTTTTGTGACATAAATGATGTACCCCTTCCCAGATGTAATATTACCATGATTTTTTTTACTGTGTATTATTGTTATCCCCAAAAATCAAGGATATCAAGGAAAATCAGCAAAAAAAAAATCATTGAGAAAACTTTAACAAATGATTAAATAACTATTCAGAATTGATTGTATAACGCTTGTTTTTGCAAATATGGGCTTTTATACCTTTTTCAAATTTTGAATTCTGGGACAACAGATCGAAAAAAGCCGTGGAATAAAAGAAGATTTTGAAGACCGGATGGAATAATTTCCTACACGGAGAGCCTGTGCCAAGAAATTTTAACAATTAAAATTGTTGATTTTACTTTCGTTAATTTTAACAAAAACGTACGTGTCACTGCCAATTTTCAGTTAAATTAACCAAAATTCAGTTGGTTGAATATAATTAACAATTCGTAAAATATTTCAAAGATGAACTTGGGTTTTTTTACGTCTGTCATTTGAAGTCAGGATTCGAACGAGAGTGGTCGATTTGTTGAGTTTGTGTTGTTAATTATGAAGTGAGAGGATGTGAAAGGTGAAAATTACACTATTTGGCTAATGTTGAAGTGGCAAATCAAAGTGTTGCAACTGGGGAGGTGGAATTGGTGAGTAGGTTTGTTGATGATTTCTTTGCAGGTGATAAACTATGAAGAGCAAGAGGACGACCTTCGCCATGAGGACCTCTAATGCGAGTGAGTTGAACACGATATAAGAATGTTTGGTAGAAAGAAAGTGCAGTAGAAGGGAGATGCGGGCCAACTCTTCACGGATAGAGCAGCCCGGGCAAATTTAACAAAATGATTGTTAATCCAAGTAAGTATGGGTTTATTTTTGCACAATAATTCATCCTATGTGATTCTTATTAGAAAACTGAATCATTAAAAATCTTCGTGCTTACGACGGATAAAATCTTAATGAATCATTCTTTTTTCAGAATCATCAATTAAAAAATACAACATAAAAATAGAGATGAAGTAAAATATCAAAAAATAAAAATATATAAAAGAAGATAATTATTATCTTGAAAGTTTTGTTGCAATACGACTGCTCAATAAACTGGTAAGTTAAACTCATAATATTTTTTTCAGGAATCGGAGTACGTTGAATAAATTGAATCAAATGCAGTGAAAGTGTGTTGCCAAAAGTAATTGTTAAATTAATGCAAGCTTGGTAAGTAGCATTATTGATATTTCTTCTTTCCTCGTTATAATTACATTTATTTGCGTTCCTTTTTTTAGTTTACAGCCGGAAATAAGAATTTTGTATTAAATTACTAATAAATTTCACATGTCTATTTGCAGCAAAAGGTCACTTTGGTGAAAATTCTGTGTCCCTCCACAAAAAGAATAACTAAACCTAGGACCGTTGTAGATGATGATGACTAGGGTTAGTGAAATTTCACGATTTCGCGGACAGCGTGAAATCCGCGAAATTTGGCTTTTTCCGCGAAATCCCGTGAAATGTTATGTTTGTGTGAAAATGTAACGATTTTTCTCAAAATAATTAATCAAACTCAAAAAGGAATAAAAATAATCTTATGAACTACTGTAGAATTGAGCGAGTGAGTACCCTGGTTTAATAGAGCACCGGATTTGGCTTTTTCCGCGAAATCCCGTGAAATTTTATGTTCAATTACTTATATAGGGTTAGTGAATTTTGACGATTCCGCGGAAGGGTGAAAAATTCTTGAAATTTATCAATTTTCTCAAATCACTTTTTTTTAAATTACTTCATAATAAATATTTCAACCATAAAGACTATTTAAGTAAATTTTATTAGTCTTCGTTTGATAAGCTTGATATGAACCATTTGAAGAATTATTAAAATTTTCAGTTTCTATAGAAACTAACTAAATTTAGTAATATTTTAATTCGCTGTAGTACAAATTTTACTGCT
>NC_068938.1:95696658-95724279 GCF_016801865.2 Culex pipiens pallens | reverse complement strand
GGGAAATTAATATACTTTTCGAATCTTAATTGACCCAAATGAGTCATTTTTTCATTTAGAACAATTTTTTTCATTTAAAAATGTGTTTTTTCTAACTTTGCAGGGTTATTTTTTAGAGTGTAACAATGTTCTACAAAGTTGTAGAGCAGACAATAACAAAAATTTTGATATAAAGACATAAGGGTTATTGCGATTTTACGAAAAAAAGTTTTGAAAAAGTTGGTCGTTGTTGATCATGGCCGTTCACGGACGACGAAACAAAAAGAAACGCAAAAAGTAACTTTTTCAAAACTTTTTTTCGTAAAATCGCGATAACTCGTGATGTTTATAAGCAAACCCCTTATGTTTACACTTCAAAATTTTTGTAATTGTCTGCTCTACAACTTTGTAAAACATTGTTTCACTCTAAAAAATAACCCTGCAAAGTAAGAAAAAACACGAAATTTTAAAATGATAAATTTTGTTCTAAATGAAAAAATTACCCTTCTGGGACAATGTAGATTCGAAAAGTACATTAAATTTCCTATAAAATGACATGTTTCAAAACTTTTTACAGTCGAGTAACGGAAAATGGCAGAGTTTTAAAAACTTTTTGTGTGTTTTTTTCAATGAAAAATGCGTTTTCCGGAATTCTGAGTACGCCATCAAATCAGGCGTACAATTTTACATAAAAGTCCCTTTGACACCAAATTTCTATCTCATCACCGTTTCAGGCTGCAAATTATTGAAAAACACCTCTTTTTTCTCCTGTTCAAAAATGGAAGAGGTCGTGCCGCCACTCCGTCAGGAGATATAAAAAAACGGACCTCGGATTCGTGATCAGGGACAAAAGTTACCTCTTAGGACAAAGTTTTACGCAAATCGAAGAGGGGTCGGGCAACTGCTGTGTAAGTTGGCGGAGAATTACCCAGTAATATTACATAAAAAATGTGTAAAAATGTGAACCTGATGAATATTCATCAAAAGCTGGTCAATATTCATGAATTCCTGATGTAATATTCACATTTTTTTCGACACAAAATCTGTCACCATATCCCGATGAATATTACCATTTTTTTTCTATGTAGCGGAAATCAATTTTCCAAATAATTTTACATACAAGTCTCGATATTGACCATTGTTCTAGGTCCAATCCTTGTGAAGATACAGCGATTTGAAAATTGAAAATGTTGAAAAACAAGGGGTTGTCCAATTATTGGTCATTTTTGGCCATGGTTTTTGAGTCTCGCAAGTATTTTAACCGGAAAGATCGTCCAATTTCCGATAAGATTGTTTTTGATACCATTAAGCATAACTTACAAGTCTACAAAGCTTCATTGAAATCGGAGAGGGTCGGGTACAACCGATTTCCTATATGAGCAGTTCTCTAGGATTTCGGTCATTCGATTTTTTTGTATTTTTTAATCCGACTGAAACTTTTTTGGTGTCTTCGGTATGCCCAAAGAAGCCATTTTGCATCATTAGTTTGTCCATATAATTTTCCATACAAATTCGGCAGCTGTCCATACAAAAATGATGTATGAAAATTCAAAAATCTGTATCTTTTGAAGGAATTTTTTGATCGATTTGGTGTCTTCGGCAAAGTTGTAGGTATGGATACGGACTACACTGGAAAAAAATAATACACGGTAAAAAAAATTTGGTGATTTTTTTATTTAACTTTTTATCACTAAAACTTGATTTACAAAAAAACACTATTTTTAATTTTTTTTATTTTTTGATATGTTTTAGAAGGCATAAAATGCCAACTTTTCAGAAATTTCCAGGTTGTGCAAAAAATCACTGACCGAGTTATGAATTTTTTAATCAATACTGATTTTTTCAAAAAATCGAAATTTTGGTCGTAAAAATTTTTCAACTTCATTTTTCGATGTAAAATCAAATTTGCAATCAAAAAGTACTTTACTGAAATTTTGATAAAGTGCACCGTTTTCAAGTTATAGCCATATTTAAGTGACTTTTTTGAAAATAGTCGCAGTTTTTCATTTTTTTAAATTAGTGCACATGTTTGCCCAGTTTTGAAAATAATATTTTTGAAAAGCTGAGAAAATTCTCTATATTTTGCTTATTTGGACTTTGTTGATACGACCTTTAGTTGCTGAGATATTGCAATGCAAAGGTTTAAAAACAGGAAAATTGATGTTTTCTAAGTTTCACCCAAACAACCCACCATTTTCTATCGTCAATATCTCAGCAACTAATGGTCCGATTTTCAATGTTAATATATGAAACATTTGTGAAATTTTCCGATCTCTTCGAAAAAAATATTTTTGGATTTTTCAAATCAAGACTAACATTTCACAAAGGCCAAACATTCAATATTACTTTGCCGAAGACACCAAATCGATCAAAAAATTCCTTCAAAAGATACAGATTTTTGAATTTTAATACATAATTTTTGTATGGACAGCTGCCGAATTTGTATGGAAAATTATATGGACAAACTAATGATGCAAAATGGCTTCTTTGGGCATACCGAAGGCACCAAAAAAGTTTCAGCCGGATTAAAAAATACAAAAATTAAAATTGAAGAAAAAAGACCGATTTCGTAGAGAATTGCTCATATGGCATTGAATTGCTCTTAAGAAAATGGATATTTTGCATGGACAAAGTTCCATCCAAATAAAAAAAAAACAAAAGACAAAATCTAAATCTCGAAAACATTTGCAAAACTTTAGAGAATTTCTCATTTTCAATATCTCAGTAACCATTGGACCGGTTTTCATTTACTTTTCTGATCTTTTAAGTAAAAATAGTTTTAAGATATTGAAATCAACTCTAACATTTGAAAATGTCCTTCATGAATGTCATGGAATATATAACTAAAAATCTAATCATTTTTACTAAAAAGAGTAATTTAAAATCGGACCAAAAGTCACTAGATATTAAGAGCTAGTCCACGAGCAGAGTAAACTTTCTCCTTTCGACCTCTCCATCTTTCAGGGGTTGTTTGGACATATATAACTAGCATTTGTGTCAAATATGAGCACTCTAGGTCAACGGAAAGTGGGGTAAATCGGAATACAAATTTTTAACCCGTACAAGCTAAACGTCTGAATGGAAGAATCGAAAAATCTTTAAAACTGCCGTATTTTTGACCTGTTTGACCAAATCCTTGACATCCGGTAGTCAAAAGAACGGGAAAGATCTCTAGTTTTCGATTCCGGGGAGAAATCCGAGTTTGGACCATTTTCACCGGAGTTATTCCGGATCGTAGTGGGGTACCTTTTTGACCGGCCGGCCGCATCCATACAGAAAATTAATTAAAATTGACAAAACTTACTGTAAATAAACAGAACATGCCCCAAAACATATTTGGATCAATGTTGGACCATCCTAGCAAGTGTGGCAACCGGTTCCGGTTCTGGCCACCCTCGGAACCGGTTCCACGAGTGGGTAAGACTATAACACATTACAAGTCACATTTTGCCTTCGTTGTGTTCGTAAAAATATACAAAAAAAATATATATATATTCAGATACAGATCCCAAATAATAAACAGGCCTTGTATGGCCACTATGGCTTGACCCCGGAACATCCGGAACACGGTTCCAGAGGACCATTTATACGAAACTTGCACATATAGCTTGCGACATGTCAAAAATCATGGTTTTGTATCGAAAGAGTCAACCAACCCACTGAAATAAAGTTTGGACACAATGTGGCCACTATGGCTTGACCCCCGGAACATCCGGAACACGGTTCCAGTGGACCATTTTTTGTAAACTGGCACATATAACTTGCGACATGTCAAAAATCATGGTTTTGCATCGCCAAATTCAATCAACACACTCAAATAAAGTTTGGACATTATGTGGCCACTATGGCTTGACTCCCGGAACATCCGGAACACGGTTCCAGTGGACCATTTTTTGTAAACTGGCACATATAACTTGCGACATGTCAAAAATCATGGTTTTGCATCGCCAAATTCAACCAACCCACTGAAATAACGTTTGAACACAATGTGGCCACTATGGCTTGACCCCCGGAACATCCGGAACACGGTTCCAGTGGACCATTTTTTGTAAACTGGCACATATAACTTGCGACATGTCAAAAATCATGGTTTTGCATCGCCAAATTCAACCAACCCACTGAAATAAAGTTTGGACACAATGTGGCCACTATGGCTTGACCCCCGGAACATCCGGAACACGGTTCCAGTGGACCATTTTTTGTAAACTGGCACATATAACTTGCGACATGTCAAAAATCATGGTTTTGCATCGCCAAATTCAACCAACTCACTGAAATAAAGTTTGGACACAATGTGGCCACTATGGCTTGACCCCCGGAACATCCGGAACACGGTTCCAGTGGACCATTTTTTGTAAACTGGCACATATAACTTGCGACATGTCAAAAATCATGGTTTTGCATCGCCAAATTCAACCAACCCACTGAAATAAAGTTTGGACACAATGTGGCCACTATGGCTTGACCCCCGGAACATCCGGAACACGGTTCCAGTGGACCATTTTTTGTAAACTGGCACATATAACTTGCGACATGTCAAAAATCATGGTTTTGCATCGCCAAATTCAATCAACACACTCAAATAAAGTTTGGACATTATGTGGCCACTATGGCTTGACTCCCGGAACATCCGGAACACGGTTCCAGTGGACCATTTTTTGTAAACTGGCACATATAACTTGCGACATGTCAAAAATCATGGTTTTGCATCGCCAAATTCAACCAACCCACTGAAATAAAGTTTGGACACAATGTGGCCACTATGGCTTGACCCCCGGAACATCCGGAACACGGTTCCAGTGGACCATTTTTTGTAAACTGGCACATATAACTTGCGACATGTCAAAAATCATGGTTTTGCATCGCCAAATTCAATCAACACACTCAAATAAAGTTTGGACATTATGTGGCCACTATGGCTTGACCCCCGGAACATCCGGAACACGGTTCCAGTGGACCATTTTTTGTAAACTGGCACATATAACTTGCGACATGTCAAAAATCATGGCATGACCCCCAGAACATCCAGAACACGGTTCCAGTGGACCATTTATACAAAATTAGATCATATAGCTTGTGACATGTCAAAAATCATGGTTTTGCATCGCCAAATTCAACCAACCCACTCAAATGAAGTTTGGACACACTGTGGCCACTATGGCTTGACCCTCGGAACATCCGGAACACGGTTCCAGTGGACCATTTATACGAAACTTGCACATATAGCTCACATATAAAATCATGGCATGACCCCCAGAACATCCAGAACACGGTTCCAGTGGACCATTTATACAAAATTAGATCATATAGCTTGTGACATGTCAAAAATCATGGTTTTGCATCGCCAAATTCCACCAACCCACTCAAATGAAGTTTGGACACACTGTGGCCACTATGGCTTGACCCTCGGAACATCTGGAACACGGTTCACGTGAATTATGTATACAAATATTTTGCACAGCTTGTGCCATTGGTTTTGATGCATTTTTCAAACCATTTATTTCATCATCATTATTTCCAAAATCAAAACACTGTCGTACATTTTTGGGATTTATTTTAGGTAGTAGTCAGGTTGGCAAATAGTGATCGTGCTCAGCACTTACAATTTGCACACAGCAAGAATCGAACACTTTCTCGGTTGTGTTTTTTTTTTCCAACACATACGTATCGTCCACAGTTGTGGCAGTTGTGCGTTCCGGATGTTCCGGGAGTCAAGCCATAGTGGCCACATTGTGTCCAAACTTTATTTCAGTGGGTTGGTAGAATTTGGCGATGCAAAACCATGAATTTTGACATGTCGCAAGTTATATGTGCCAGTTTATAAAAAATGGTCCACTGGAACCGTGTTCCGAATGTTCCGGGAGTCAAGCCATAGTGGCCACATTGTGTTCAAACTTTATTTCAGTGGGTTGGTTGAATTTGGCGATGCAAAACCATGATTTTTGACATGTCGCAAGTTATATGTGCCAGTTTACAAAAAATGGTCCACTGGAACCGTGTTCCGGATGTTCCGGGGGTCAAGCCATAGTGGCCACATTGTGTCCAAACTTTATTTGAGTGTGTTGATTGAATTTGGCGATGCAAAACCATGATTTTTGACATGTCGCAAGTTATATGTGCCAGTTTACAAAAAATGGTCCACTGGAACCGTGTTCCGGATGTTCCGGGAGTCAAGCCATAGTGGCCACATAATGTCCAAACTTTATTTGAGTGTGTTGATTGAATTTGGCGATGCAAAACCATGATTTTTGACATGTCGCAAGTTATATGTGCCAGTTTACAAAAAATGGTCCACTGGAACCGTGTTCCGGATGTTCCGGGGGTCAAGCCATAGTGGCCACATAATGTCCAAACTTTATTTGAGTGTGTTGATTGAATTTGGCGATGCAAAACCATGATTTTTGACATGTCGCAAGTTATATGTGCCAGTTTACAAAAAATGGTCCTCTGGAACCGTGTTCCGGATGTTCCGGGGGTCAAGCCATAGTGGCCACATTGTGTCCAAACTTTATTTCAGTGGGTTGGTTGACTTTTACGATACAAAACCATGATTTTTGACATGTCGCAAGCTATATGTGCAAGTTTCGTATAAATGGTCCTCTGGAACCGTGTTCCGGATGTTCCGGGGGTCAAGCCATAGTGGCCATACAAGGCCTGTTTATTATTTGGGATCTGTATCTGAATATATATATTTTTTTGTATATTTTTACGAACACAACGAAGGCAAAATGTGACTTGTAATGTGTTATAGTCTTACCCACTCGTGGAACCGGTTCCGAGGGTGGCCAGAACCGGAACCGGTTGCCACACTTGCTAGGATGGTCCAACATTGATCCAAATATGTTTTGGGGCATGTTCTGTTTATTTACAGTAAGTTTTGTCAATTTTAATTAATTTTCTGTATGGATGCGGCCGGCCAGTCAAAAAGGTACCCCACTACGATCCGGAATAACTCCGGTGAAAATGGTCCAAATTCGGATTTCTCCCCGGAATCGAAAACTAGAGATCTTTCCCGTTCTTTTGACTACCGGATGTCAAGGATTTGGTCAAACAGGTCAAAAATACGGCAGTTTTAAAGATTTTTCGATTCTTCCATTCAGACGTTTAGCTTGTACGGGTTAAGGATGAAAATCGTCCAAAATCTTCAAAAGGCTGTAACTAAGGCAAAATTAAATTAAAAAAAAGCAAAAAAATGCAGTGTGAGGCATCTCAATTGGTAAATTCTAAAGAGAGTTAATGGCATTTATGTGAAAAAATAGCATAATGTTCAAACTCAGTATTTTATAGGGCCACCAGTGAGCTACTCGTTGCACCTGGTAGGTAGGATCTTCTGTACGACCAGCTTGTTGGATACGGCTTCGGTAGTGCATTTATGTGATTAAATATCTCGTCAAATACTATATTTTTGGTGTGTTTGTCAACACAGCAAGACCTATCCTGTTGGGAGGCCGATGCAAAGTGGGTATTCCATTGGATTAAGTCAACGAAAATGTCAGTATTGTGTTATATACTTGCGTGTGTTATAAGTCATTTGTAGGCTAAATGTTGACCGTGCAATGTGGGCATGGTTTTGCTAGCGCTCGCATCTACAACAACGAGGAGTGGTAAAGATGTGTGAAAATTCAGACCAAGGTCGACAATCAGACAGTGGGCTGCAAAAGGTCGTATCAAATCGAATAGCGGCATTGAAATAATGTCTGTGTTATGGGACTTTGTATTCTGGAGGACCCTCTTTGGCCTTAGGAGTATTATGAGGGGTATTTGCGGCGTCATCCTAACACATAAGTTTGGGTTTGAAGTGTCTTTGATAGCGTAAACTGGACTCTGACCCTTGCGGTCGCAAACTCAGATGTGGACCAGTAGGGGCCCTACAAGCGCTGCGATGCGATTGAATAGCTGGTATCTCGGTGTAGCGAGTGTGATCAGGATGCGATGTTGGAACTGCGAAATGGCCAGGTTCTCGCGTGAGAATGTACCATGTGAGTGCTCACACGAAGGGTTGCTGTTTTTTGGTTGTGATATTGCATTAGTTCAGCAGGTTGTTTGTTTGAATGGGGCACGAACCAGTATGCTATACGTCCTGAATGGTGAATCGAATTTTTCTTTATTTCGGCCGTAGTGTGTGTCATGGGGACCATTTCCTTGACATCCGGTATCTAAAGAACGGAAAAGATCGCTATTTGTCTGTCCGGGAGTTAGCCAATTGACCATGTCACCGGATTTATCCGTGCGGTGGGGTACCGGGGTTACTGGCCGCCGGCAATCATACTTTATTATAGGATAATTTGTCATAATCTTACGGGGATAGAATACATACTTCCCCTTTACAGAGGGGGTTCATGGGGTCCATACGAGCAAGTGCAACTCGTTCCGTTCGGGCCACCCTAGTACCGTTCCACGAGGGGTTGATCATAACACTTTACAATCACATTTGCCTTCGGTGTGGACTAAATGATTCAATAAAATATAGTTATGCAGAGACCAGAGACCAAATAATTTTCAGCCTGGGTGGCCTCGTTCGTGACCCCCAACTTCCGGAACACGGTTCAGAGGTCCATTGGATACGAACTTGCTCAGATATCTTGCAACAGGCTTAAATCAGTTGGTAGCGGTATATGCTCATCCCCCAACCCTCTGAAATAGACAGTTGGGACACTATGGTGGCCCACGATGGCTTGACCCCCGGATCACCGGAACACGGTGCCCAGAGGGCCCATGTTTGGTATACTGGCACATAGAGACTCGGCTACTTGGCCAATATCTTGGTGGGGCATGCGCCAAATGCTATCATCTACACTCAACGCTTTAAAGTTGGGACTTTATGTGGCCACGATGGCTGGACCCCCGGAACATGCCGGTACAAACCCGGTTCCAGGGGTCCATATTTTGGGTAAACGGGCTGCACTTATATACTGGCGATCATGGTCCTTATTATCTTGGTTTGGGGGGCATCGCCAAATTCATTCAACACACGCATTTTGAAGTTTGGACAGTGATGTTGCCCACTATGGCTTGGACTCCCGATCCATCCGTAACATGGGTTTCCAGTGGGACCATGTGGTTGTAAAACTGCCACTGATTATCTTGGCGACTATGCAAAAATCAGGGTTTTGCATCGCCAAAGTCAATCAACAACACGCAAATTAAGTTTGGTACACATAGGGGGCCACTCTATGCTGTTTGACCCCCCGAACATCCGGAACACGGTGTCCAGTCCAGTGGTCCAGTGTTGGGTAAACGGGCACATAGAACTTTGCGACCATGTGTCATAATAAATCTTGGTTGTTGCAAAGCGGCCATATTGAATGTCTTACCATCCCACTGAATAGAAAGTTGGGAACACATTGGGCCTCTTATGGGGGGACTCCCGGTATCATGCTCGGAACCTACGGGGCCAGGGACCATTTGTTATTAACTGGCTCCTAGAACTGGCGACATGGCCATTATGTCATATGGGTGTTTGCTTCGGCCAAATTCGTACCTTCCCACGGTAATAAGTTTGGGACACAATGTGGCCACTATGGCTTGACTCCCGGATCATCCGAACGCTCATCGGCCTCATCTGTGGACGATACGTATGTGGTGAAAAAATAAACTGCAACCGAGAAAGGGGGCGATTCTGGCTGGGTGCATATTGGTAAGTCTGAGCACGATCACTATTGGGGGGCCTACCGCGACTACTGACCGAAAATAAAGCCCAAAAATGGCACGACAGTGTGTTGATGTTTGGAAAGAATGTTGTATGAAAGAAATGGTTGAAAAATGCAGCTAAATCCAATGGCTCAAGCTGGGGCTATATTTAGTGGTAATACATATTTCTCGTGAACCGTGTTCCAGAGGTTCCGGGTCCATGCCATAGTGGCCAATGTGTGGCCAAACGTCATTGGAGTGGGGGGTGAATTTGCGGGCGATGCTAAACCATGAGTTTTGATCCAGGTCACTACTAGAGTATCTACATTTTGTATGATATGGTCCTCGGAATCCGGGGGCTGGTCCGGGATTCATGAGGGTCATGGCCAGGATTGTAGATGGTGTCGTTAGATGTGACTAGTTGTCCGGATAAATGGGTCCCCTGGAACCGGGGTTGCCCGGATGTGTCCGAGGTCAAGCCATAGTGGCCACAGTGTGTCCAAACGGCAGTTGAGTGGGTTTGGTTTGTAGGTGGCGATGGCAATACCATTTTTTGTTGTACTAGGCTCACAAGCGATGAGTTCTTATGTTGTTATTTTTGGTCCACGGGAACCGGTGGGTCGGGATGTGCGGGGTCATGCACCAGGATGTTTGGGACTATGTCCGCTAAGTATAGAGGTTGCCAGGTGTACTAAATAATGGTCCCACGGAACCGGTGGCCGGAGGGTCCGGGGTCCTAGCCATTGTGGCCACATTATTGTCCAATACTGGATTGGATGGGTTGTGAGTTGAATTTGGGCGATGCATAACCATAGGTGTTGTTTCATGTCGCTAGTGGTGATGTCCTGTTGTCATTATTTGGTCCACTATGGTATCCGGGTGCCGATGTTCGGGCCGGGGTCAAGCCCATAGGTGGCCACAGTGGGTTGCACAAACTTATTTTCAGTGGGTGGGTGGTATTGGGGCGAGGCTAATACCAGGATGGGTTGATCAGGTCGCAAGTGATAGGTGCCATTTTCACTAATAATGGTCCACGGGTACCGGGGTGCCGGATGTGCCGGAGTCATGCCAGTGGGGCCCCACAACTATTGGCCAAACTGGATGTTGAGTGTGTTGAGTGTATGTGGCGATGGGCCATATACCTTGAGTGTGTGACTTGTCCTCAAGGTTATGTGCCTGGTTACAATATATTGGTCCCACGGGAACCGGTTCCGGAGGTTCCGGGGTCAAGCCATTAAGTGGCCACATTGTGGCCCAAAACTGGTTTGCAAGTGTGGTGGTGACTTGGTCGATGACTTAACCTTGAGTTTGTGACATGGCGCAAGTTAGATGTGCCTGGTACAAATAATGGGCCTCTAGGGACCAGGTGCCGTGAGGTGCCGGGGTCTAGCCTTAGTGGCCCACAATTGTGTCCCATTCTGTAATTGTCAGTGAGTGGTTGTATTTGGGCGATGGCATAACCTAGTTTGTTGTCCTTGTCGCAAGTGTATTTGTGGCCATGTACATATATTGGGTTCCACTGGATCCGGTGTGCCGATGTGCCGGGGCTCAACCATAGTGGCCACATTGTGTGCCAAACTTTTATTTCAGTGGTGGGTGGGATTTTGGCGAGGCAAAACCGATAGTTTGTGGACTGGCGCATGTTATTTGGCCAAGGTACTATTTTTGGTCCCTCGGGATCCGTGGGCCCGAATGTTGCCGGGGCTTGCCATAGTGCCCACCATGGTGTTGCAACGTTGTGGCAGTGGGTTGGGTGAATTTGGCGAGGCGACAACCCAGGAGGTGTGGTGTCATGGTCGCAAGGTTAGATGGGCCAGTGGTCAATAATTGTCCACTGGTACCGGTTGCCGATGTGCCGGAGTCATGCCAGAGGGCCACTTATTGGCCTAACTTGTTTGGAGGGTGTTGATTGGTATTGGGCGGAGGCTATATCCTGATGTTTTGACCATGTCCAAGTTATTTGGCCTGTGTACAATTAATGGGCCACTGGAACCGTGGTTTCCGGATGTGGCCGGGGGGCCAGCCAGTGGGCCCACAGTGTGTCCAAACTTTTATTTTCAGTGGTTGGTTGACTCGTGCTGATACTAAACCATGAGTCGTTGACATGGCGCAAGCGATATGTGCAAGTTTCGTATAATGATAAAGGGGCCCTCTGGATCCGTGTTCCGGATGTGCCGGGTCATGCCTTAGTGGGCCAGACTTGGCCGTGTTTATGTGTGTGGGTTCTGTCGCTGGATATAGTTAGTTATTTTTTTGGTATAGTTTAGACGATACACAACGAAGGCAAAATGTGAGCGTGTAAGGTGTGATAGGTCGGTCACTCTCGTGGAACCGGGGCCGGGGGGGGGAGTGGCCGAACCGGAACCGGTGGGTGCCACACTTGCGAGGATGGTCCAATCATTGATCCAAAGAGGTGTGTGGGGCATGTGCTGTTTAGTTACAGTATGTGTGGTCAATTGTAATTATAGTGTCTGTATGGATCGGCCGGCCGGCCGTCAAAAAGGGACCCTCACGACGTTCCGGTATATCTCCGGTGGAATATGGTCCATACTGCGAGGTGCTCCCCGGAAGCGATAACGAGAGATCGTGTCCCGGCGCTTGGTCGACCGATGGCAAATTTGGTCAATACAGGTCATAAATACGCCCAGTGTTAATGATGTGGTTCGTGTGCGGGCCAGTGCAGTCGGTTAGCTGTTACGGTGTATAAATTGTATTGCCGATGTACCCCACTGTCCGTGACCTAGAGTGCTCAATATTGACACAAATGCTAGTATTATATGTCCTAACACCCCTAAAGATGGAAGTCGAAAGGGAAAAGTTACTCTGCTCGTGGACTCCTTGAATCATGACTTGTGGTCCGATTTTAAATTACTCTTTTAGTAAAAATGTTTAGATTTTAGTATATATTCCATGACATTCATGAAGGACATTTCAAATGGTTAGGTTGATTGTCATTCGTTAAAACTATTGTTACTTAAAAGATCAAAAGTAAATGAAAACCGGTCCAATGGTTACTGGAATATGGATAAAGGAGAAAGCGCTAAATGTTTGCAAATGGGTTTCGAGATTTAATTGTCTTTTGTGTTTTTTGGGTATGGATATCGTTGTCCATGGCAAAATAGCCATTTTCTTATGAGCAATTCAATGCCATAGGAGCAATGCTCGACGAAATCGTCTTGTTTTCGTCTATGTTAATTGTTGTATTTTTAATCCGCTGAAACTTTTTGTGCCGTCGTATGCCCAAAGAGCCTTGTTGCATCATTAGTTTGTCCATATAATTTCCATACAAATTCGGCAGCTGTCCATAACAAAAATTATGTATTAAAAGTCAAAAATCTTACTTTTGAAAGGATTTTTGATCGATTTGTGGCTTCGCAAAGTAATAGATTGTTTGGGCCTTGTGATTGTTGTCTATGAGTGAAAATCCAAAATATTTGTTTTCGAAGAGATCGGAAAGTTCACAATGTTTCATATATTTAACATTGAAAATCGACCATTAGTTGCTGAGATATTGTAAGAGAAATTGTGGTTGTTTGGGTGAAACGTTAGAAAACATCAATTTTCCTGTTTTTAAAACTTTGCATTGCAATATTTCAGCAACTAAAGGTCGTATCAACCAAATTCAAAAAAGCAAAATATTGATTTCTCAGCTTTTCAAAAATATTTTTTCAAAACTGGCAAACATGTGCACTAATTTAAAAAAATGAAAAACTGCGACTATTTTCAAAAAAGTCACTTAAATATGGCTATAACTTGAAAACGGTGCACTTTATCAAAATTTCAGTAAAGTACTTTTGATTGCAAATTTGATTTTACATCGAAAAATGAAGTTGAAAAATTTTTACGACCAAAATTTCGATTTTTTGAAAAAATCAGTATTGATTAAAAAATTCATAACTCGGTCAGTGATTTTTTGCACAACCTGGAAATTTCTGAAAAGTTGGCATTTTATGCCTTCTAAAACATATCAAAAAATAAAAAAAATTAAAAATAGTGTTTTTTTGTAAATCAAGTTTTAGTGATAAAAAGTTAAATAAAAAAATCACCAAATTTTTTTTACCGTGTATTATTTTTTTCCAGTGTAGTCCGTATCCATACCTACAACTTTGCCGAAGACACCAAATCGATCAAAAAATTCCTTCAAAAGATACAGATTTTTGAATTTTCATACATCATTTTTGTATGGACAGCTGCCGAATTTGTATGGAAAATTATATGGACAAACTAATGATGCAAAATGGCTTCTTTGGGCATACCGAAGGCACCAAAAAAGTTTCAGTCGGATTAAAAAATACAAAAAAATCGAATGACCGAATTCTGAGAGAACTGCTCATATAGGAAATCGGTTTGTACCCGACCCGCTCCGATTGCAATAAGCTTGTAACTTGTAAGTTAGCTTAATGGTATCAAAAACAATCTTATCGAAATTGGACGATCTTTCGGTAAAATACTTGCAGACTCAAAACCATGGCCAAAAATGACCAATAATTGACAACCCCTTTTTTCAACATTTTCAATTTCAATCGCTGTATCTTCACTAGATTGACCTAGAACAAGCAATATCGAACTGTTATGTAAAATTATTTGGAAAATTGATTCCGCTCTAGAAAAAAAATGGTAATATTCATCGGGATATGGTGACAAGTTTGTGTCGAAAAAATTGAATATTACATCAGGAATTCATGAATATTGTACACTTTGATGAATATTCATGCAGTCACATTTGACACATTTTTGATGTAATATTACTGGGTAATTCTCCGCCAACGTACACAGCAGTTTGCCCGACCCCTCTTCGATTTGCGAAAACTTGTCCTAAGAGGGAACTTTTTCCCTGATCACGTTATCCGAGTCCGTTTTTAGATCTCCTGACGGAGTGGCGCACGACCTCTTCCATTTTTTGACAGAGAAAAAGAGGTGGTTTTCAAATCTTTGCAGCCTAAACGGTGATAGAAGATTATTGGTGTCAAAGGGACTTTTATTAAAATTGTACCCTGATTTGATGGCGTTCTCAATTTCCGAAACAAACGAATTTTCCTTTGAAAATAACACGAAAAAAGTGTTTAAAACTCGGCCATTTTCCGTTACTCGACGTAAAAAGTTTTGAAACAGGTCATTTTTAGAGAAATTTAAGTGTACTTTTCGAATGCTACATTGTCCCAGAAGGGTAATTTTTGCATTTAGAACAAATTTATCATTTATAAATTTCGTGGTTTTGCGTACTTTGCAGGGTTATTTTTTAGAGTGAAACAATGTTCTACAAAGTTGTAGAGCACACAATTACAAAAATTTTGGATGTATACATAAGGGTTGCTTATAAACATCACGATTATCGCGATTTTACGAAAAAAAGTTGAAAAAGTTACTGTTTGCGTTTCTTTTGTTCGTCGTCCGGAACGGCCATATCAACAACGACCAACTTTTTTCAAACTTTTTTCGTAAAATCGCAATAACCCTTATGTCTTTATATCAAAATTTTTGTTATTGTCTGCTCTACAACTTGTAGAACATTGTTACACTCTAAAAAATAACCCTGCAAAGTTAGAAAAAACACATTTTTAAATGAAAAAAATTGTTCTAAATAAAAAATGACTCACTTGGGTCATTAAGATGCGAAAAGTTTTTATTTCCCCATAAATGACATTGTCCAATTTGTTTTACTGCGATAACGGAATAAAGAGAATTTTTAAAACTTTTTTAGTGTTTTTTTCGATGAAAAAATACGTTTTTTTCATGATGCTGAGTACGCCATCAAATCGGGCGTCTAATTTGACATAAAAGTCCCTTTGACACCAGATTTCTATCTCATCACCGATTCAGGCTGCACAATATTTAAAAAAACACATTTTTTTGCATGTTCAAAAATGGAAGGGGTCGTACCACCCCTCTGTCACGAGATATTCAAAAACGGACCTTGGGTTCGTGATCAGAGACAAAAGTAACTTCTTAGGACAAAGTTTCACACAAATCGAAGAGGGGTCGGGCCAACTTTTCCCGATTTTGTGTATGTTGGTAGAAAAAAAGAGGTAATATTCAACATACCAAATTTTTAAACTTCTAAAATTCAACTTTTTTTGTTGTGTACTGGTTTTTGAAAATTTTGATGACCATTTTTCAAAAAAATAGGTTTCAATAATGGATATTAATGTTTGATAAGAGAGACATTGCCACCTGTAAGTTTTCTTGAGGCTTTTTCAACATCCTAGGCCTTTTTACAAAAAAAAGATCGTAAGAAATGTTAACATCACCTTCCATTTTGGCTTTTAAACATAACATCATAAAATCACAGAATGGCGTATTGTTTCGTCAATGTATTTCATACAGAAACCCGTCCAATTTCTACAAGTTTGTCTTGACCACTTTTTGATTCGATGCAATGAACTTGAAGGTAGAGCAATATGAAATTACGAAATACAATAATATGGTAAATAACTTACGCCCGCTCTTTGTGCTGGACAGCTGGGCATCGGATCCTTAGGCTCATATGGGATGAGAGAAGGTCCGTATGTGATCTGGGCGACAAAGTGTGATTATTGCGGGTGGGTCGTTGGATTTAATTCCGGGATTTTCATGTTCGGGCTTTTGGCTCGGCCACGATGGGGGGACCTTCTTATCCCCTGACATGGTGCTTTCGTGCATATGGGCGGCTCTTATGGTAGTTTGCGAGCGCGAGGGCTGTCGTCATTGGTGATGTAGATATGTATTAATAGGTATGACTAACATTTAGGGCTTTGGGTGATAGGGATATTTGTTGGCATTTAAAAGTGGTTGAATGGGTGGGTGGGTATTTTTCGTTTGTTGGGGGGTTTGGTTTAGTTCGGTTACCTTTGCTTAGAGTGTGCATTTTTGAGCAGGGCTGGTGGGGATCACTGGTGTGTGGGAAAAGGATTTCTTAGTGCAATTATATTTTTGGGAAGGAATATTTCCATTTTGGGCTTGCGTTTAGATGTGTCTTTTGTGCATGTGTATGGTCAGATGGAAGGGTGTATATTGCAGTAATGTCTGATAAAGACGTGTTGAAATTTTTCTCATTGTGTTCGGCCAAAATCAAAGTCATACGTAGAATTAGTTCCGTAATGTTTATGAGATGACGTGCAGACATGTAGTGGGGGGCGCGTAGTGCGGTGTGTTGTATAGGGGTGATTTGATTGGCGTTGCTATTGACGCTTATAGCATTCGAATAAGGTGACGAGTCATAGCAGTTTATAGTGGACTTTGTGCAAATATGGGGGGCTTTATAGGGAACCGTGGTTCTTTCAGGGTTATATAGGGGGGTAGCAGCACTCGTTATACTTGGTAGTATTGTCAATGTAACGGTAGTTCTGCTACCTATAGGATGCTGCCATGACAGTGGGTCCATGCGGTGCAAACCGAAAGTTTTGTGAGCGGATTCAAAGCCTTCAATATTTTTATAATGGGGGGGTGCACATCATTAGGGCCTAGTTTGCATATCATTGTGATTTGTCTTGTCCAATCTGGGCAAATATGAGAATCTTCTTAAAGATGCAGCAGGGTAGCTCTTATCGTTTCAACGGGGTAAAGTAAGTTTGTCATTAGAGTATTGCGGCGCTATAATGGAAGCTGTGATCGTATTGTCCAGGGTCAAGGATATGGCTTCATCGGGTTTAGTTTAATTATCAAATTAGCCGTTGGGGTTTCGGCAGACCGTAGGTAGGTGGGCTAACTTTGTATAACGGGGGACGCTGAATTTGAAATTGACGTAAACGAATCTATAACCCGTACATTTCATTAATTTCAATTTAATTCTGTATCACTTAATCCTTCTCGAATGCACGATTCTGGGTTTGTGGTATAGCATACCATCTGGTGATCGGCGCATATCTGCCCCATCATTCCATTCTGCCCCAAGCACCCCCTTGGGGTCCAGCTATATGTGCCATTGCTTGCGGTTGGACGGGGAGCATATCTTAAGTAATGGGTGGGGTGGTGGGGGGGGGGGTGGTGTGGGGGAGTGGGTGAAAGGGAGGTTTGGGGGTTTGTGGGCTGGGACGAGCCCGGGCAGGCACTGCCTACCGTTGCGTTGCCGGGGTGCCTCTTGTACATTTCCGGCCGGCGGTATCCAACAAACTACCCAGGGCGCATCACACACACACAATTTGACACTATTCCGGCCCCTACGAACATCCTCCAATCGGCGCGTCTTTTGCGATCCGGTGAACGTGATCATCGATACCCCCATTCCTGCGTGTGTACGGGTAATCAACCCGACGGTCCAACCGTGATTAGTGTTCTGGTCGTGGGTTATTGTTAGAGTGTCATCAAAGAGAATTGCTCCGTTTCTCGGCAACTGTAATCGGCGTCCGTGCAGTTGTTGAATATGCGAATAATACTTGTGTTGCAAGCATGGGGGATATCTCACCCTGTATGGTTGCCGGTGTTTATGGTGTGAAAAGGCGGTGTTATGCGGGAGCTGTACTTAACAACGAATAATACATTGAGTGTATGGCGAATCATTTATTTTATTGATTGTTTGTGGATGGAATTTAATATTGAAGCGTTATATGATATCATTATTAGATAGTGCTACTATGTTGTTGATTAAGGTGGCTGACCCTATATGTTGGATGTAAATTTTGAGTGGTAGGTTGTTGATTTTGTAGTAGTTAAGGAGCAACATTTTCCGGATGACATAACTTGGGTAACCATATTCAATATGTCACTCACGTACCCTCCTGGGCTTGCACGGCAACTTCGTCCATCACTACAGATCATGAATTCACGATGGTGAGTTTCGCGTTCGATATGTGCTCAGAAGCTCACCATCCGCACACGACACACCACACACACAATTTAATCACGGTCGTCAGGCACGCGTGATATGCTCCAATTTAGATTCATCGGAGCACGGTAGGGCAGACGGCCGCGTTGGGCTACCCTTTAATCGCGTTGGTTGGGGTGAGATTCGTTGTAGGTTAGCATTCCGTCATTGAACTCAGTACACCCCTAGTGAGGTGGGAGATATATCTCGGAATTTGACGCGGAAAGTTGGCCACGTCTGCCTACGTTATGGACTGTGATATTGAAGATGTAATTGCTATGTTATGGCGAAAAATTTAGTTTCATACTGTTTGTCTGATATTAGGCATTTGAAAGGTTGTACTGGGGCTGTGTATAGATACTAAAGTAGGGAAACTTTAATGTTATAAGCTTGCACGGTGTAGAAAACATACGGGTATGTCTAGTTCATATATGTAAGCACTCTCCTGGTGCTGATTAACTGATTCAATGGGAATATCTGAGAATTTACATCAGTACTATGTGTTGCACGGGATCGTTGTAGCAACGATAGCGGACCACCACCCGTAGGGAGTAAATTGTAAGTATCTATGCGTGCACGGGGGTTGTAACTATCAAAATTTAGTATAAGTCACGGTTCTGGGGTACGGCAAAAATTGACACACTTAGGCCACGTTGAGTTGCATACACTTTTTATACAAGTAGGGTATGTAGGGTTATTTATGTAAACAAAACCACCCTTGAAAATACGCCAAGGTCGATCGTACAAGTCTCGCGTTCGGTTGGTCACCCGGGAATTGGTATTATTCAAGGTGGCACGCAGATCGGAGGGCGGCTAGTTGTTACTTGTGGTGTGTTGTTGCGGCTATAGAGGGTTTGGAACGGTTTTGGGTACTGTTTGAGCAGTGGTGTAGATAGTGGTGTGTGTGTGTTTGTATTACACCACGGCTTATGTGACCTGGCATCTCCAAGGATTCATAGTGTACTTTTGGTTTGGGTTTATATATATATAATTTTAATAATTGTCAGGCAAACCTGTCGATCGGGAGTGTCTACGAATTCGATTTGCCAACTTTGAGACGTACCGAAAAGGGTTCATTGGTGAGTGGGTAATGGCCACAACAATTGTCAACGATGATGTGAGATGACTGGTTCTCCGAATACCACAATTTTGCATTTGTGTATAGGGATGAGTGGCCGGACCAGGGTGACACGGCTTCCGTTGTTGCGGGTTGATTTTCCGTCCTCCGTGGGGCCTTGCGTGTGTGCATGGGTGTAGTGGGGGTCTGGATTATGAATATTTAGCATAATTAGTTGGGCTTATTCGTCGAGCAGTTACTGTTTATTACTTCTCTTTTGTTACCATCGCCTTGGGATTGTGTTGTTTGTCACTCGCGGTCGTTGCCGATGAGTTTGTTTAGGTGGGGGCGCGGTGGGTGAGGTGACGAGTTAACGTTCCGATTGGGGTTCTAATTGCGTTTGCGATTAAGGGCGGTCTATTTCAGCGATGATTGATGGCACCGTCGAATAATGTGAATCTGATGTTATTTAATTCAGTTTAATATATGAAAGGCCCTTCCTACATCACCGTTGTGCTTGATCGCCGGTACGAATGTGCGGTATCGTGGGCGAATCTAATACTATTTCTAAGCCCAAATTCATCTTTCCGCTCCGCCTTGCTATGAGGCGGTACTAACCCCTAAACACCATTAGAGTCTGTGGCAGTCATGCCGATGGTCGTCCCAGCACGCTAGTATCCTAACTGGCCATCCACTTCCCCGGGCTTACCTCGTCGTCCGGGCGGTCGGTATGGAGTCACGAAAGTATTAGTGCCGTCTGGGCAGCGTTCATCGGTGCAATGTTGGGGGCCTTCATGTTCGGTTTCTGCACTTACGTTGTCTCCATGGCTATGCTAAAATAAGGGCTAGTTGGTATGTCTTCGATAGTGGGAATGCATCTAGCCATCAATCGGAAATATGCCACGTCTGAATCGTCGGTTGGGCGCCAGGGATAATCTGCGGATTGTAACAGTTTTGGTTTGTGTATTTTTTTGATGGTACAAATTATGGTTTTTTAATGGTGGAGTTATTGTTATGGCTAACGGATGGTTTGAAGGATCCGACTTTTGGTTTGACAGCGACAAATTTAGGACGCGGATCGACACAGCTAGATCGGTGTGCTTTACGTAATTGGGCTGTTTGTATAACATTGTTGGGGTGTTATGGTTGCGCGGGGGTGTATCAGTTTTTGCGGGTAAATGTGTGGTTTGGCTTGGGGTGCCGGTGAGTTTGTGGGGTAGGGGGGGTACGGTGAAGAAGATACGGAGCTATGTGGGGGTGGCGGCGTGGGGCATGAACTGGTAGGGGGGTTGCCTGATGAGCTTTCGGGACAATCTATTATCTGCAGGCTTGTGATAGCGATGCTGTTACATAATTTCTGTTGTAGTGGTGCTAGCTTTTCCTAATCTAAGTTGGGTCTTGGAGATTCAATATGAAATCTTGGGTCGGTGGTGTCAAATAACGATGAACTATGATTTATGTTTTTTATTTTTTTTTTCATGATGGAGTGCACTTAAGGGACAAACGTTTTTTGTGGGGGTAGGTGTCTCCTGGTGTATTGACCCTAGCTGGATGGCGTGATTTTATTTCAGTTTCTGTTGTGGTTGGTGCGTGGTATTGCTACGCGTAGGGTGGCTATATGTATGTGGGGGGCCATCTGGGACTGGGATTTTTGGTTGCCGGGGAGTAATTTGATATCCCTGGTATTTTATCCTTGTTTATATTTGGGCCGCGTGGCTATACATGTGGGGGGTAGAAGAAACGTTGTTTATTTTTTAAATAGATTTTAGGTTCAGCAGGTTGGGTCCTTCTAAGTGTGACGCATTAGCTTAGACGGATCTATTGGTAGGGCCCTGAACCTAATTTGAATTATAATTGCACTCGATTAATCTTCGAGTCAGGTGGAGGTCCGGGGGGGGGGAGATGAGTGAAGAGGTAAATGTTTAAAGTGGGGGTTGTGGTTTGGGTTATTAGTTGTTTAGATGATTTGAGAGTCTTTACGTATATAAATGAGAGGGTTGGGGATGATTTTATTATTGATTTGAGAGTATTTGAGAGGGGGAGGGTTGGGGTGGGGGGGTGGTGGGGTGAAGGTGTTTAGGGGGGGAAGGAGTTGAAATTTGTTGAATGGGGGGATGATGTGGGGAAGTTTTTGGGAATGTAATTGGGTAGGAATGTATATTTTTGTGGTGTTTGGATTTATTGGTGAGGGGTTTTGGGGGTGATGGGGGGAGGATTTGGGGTGTTGGGTTGTAGTATATTTTTTTTTTGATGGGTTTTTTTTTTGGGGGGGGGGTTGGTTAGGGGGGATAGTTTTAGGTGGGGATTTTTTTATAGGGGGTTGGGGGGGTGGGGGGGTGTGGGGGTGTTTATGTTTTGAATTAGGGGATTTTTGGGAATGGGATTTTTTGAGGGGTAAGTGGGTGTTGGGGGGTTGATTGTAGGGTGGGGGATTTTTTGAGTTTGTGGGGAGATTTTTGGGGATTAGGATGGGGGAGGGTGTGTTATATTGGGGATGATTTTTGTTAGGTGGTTGGGGTGTTTGATAAGGGGATTGGGTTAATGGGGTGTTAGGGGGTTTTTGAATGGGGGATGGGGGTTTGTGAATGGGGAAATAGGGTTTTTTTGTGGGGTTTTATTTTTGGAGAGTTGGGGGGTTAGGGTGTATTGTGGGGTGAAGTGGGTTTGGTGGATTTGTGGGTTTTTATGGGTTTTGGGTGGGGATTTGGTGAGTGGGGATTTTGGGGGGGGTTTTGTGATTTGATATTGGGGATGTGGGTTATGGGTTTGATATGTGGGAGTTGTGAGGTGTTTTGGGGGGGGGTTAGGTTTTATGATTGGGAAGGGGGTTTAAGGGATGATTGTGAGATATTAGTGAGTGATTATTGGATTTTATTTTGTGTTTTGGGAGATAGGGGATTTTTGTGGGGGATTTGGATTTATGATAGTTGGTTTTTTGTTTTAGATAGTGGGATTTTTTGGTAAGTTTTGGGTGTTAGGTTTTAGATAGGTGATTTTGGATAGTTTGTAGGGGTGGATTTGGTGGGTATGAGTTTTTGTTGGTTTTTGGGGGATAATTGTGGGATGGGGGTTTTTTGATGTGGTGGATTTTTGATGTTAGAGATTTGGGGGAATGAGTTTGGAGGTTTGGATGGTGGAAAGTTTTATGTGATTTTTGTTTTTTTGTTTGTGGGGGGGGATTTGATTGGGGTGGTATTTTTGGTTTGTTTTTTGATAATTTGGGGGGTAAGGTGATGGGGGGGATGGTGAAGTGAATTGTGGTGAGTATGGAATTTATGGGTTAGTTTGTGGTTGGTGTTTGGTAGGGTTTTTGTTTGGAAGTGTGGGGTGATTTAGGTGTTGGTGAGGTGGTTTGAGGTGAGTTGTGAGATTGGAGAATGTGAATTGGGGATGGGTTTTAAAGGTAAGTGAGGTGATAGTGGAAAGTATTATAATAGAAAGGTATAAGTATGAGATAAAGGAGAGTGATGTATATTATAAGTTTATAAGGGTGGGGAGGAATATGATATAAGGAGGGGAAGGGTAGATGGGGTTAGAGAAGGGGGTATGGTAGGTTGGGGAGGTTGGTTTGTGGTACAAGTTAATAGGAGTTATGGGGTTGTTTATTTAGGTGGTTTAATTAGTTTTAGGGGGTGAAGGGGGAGGAAGATAAGGTAGGTGGTTTGGAGTGTTTTGATAGAGTTTTTGGTTAGGAGATTGGTGTAAGAAGTGTAAATAAGGATGGTGTAAGTGAGTAGATTTGATTTGGAGGTATTTGGGAGGGGGGGGGGGGGGTGGGGGTGATTTTTTGTGGATAGAGTGGTGAGAGTATGGGAGGTTAAGTGGGGGAAGGGGGGGAGATGGAGTGAAGGAGGGGGAAATGTTGAGAGTGGTTTTTGGTGGATGGGGTGGTTGTAGGATTTTGGGTGGAGTTTTTTTTAGTGGGGTTAGTTTGGAAGGTTGTGGGTTTTTGGGGGGGGGGGTTGTTTAAAGGATGGAGTGTATGGGTTGTTTGTAGGGTTTGTAAGGGATTTTAGAGTTAATTGTTTGGGGTTGGTGGGTATTAAAGTGTTTTGGTGTTATGTTGGGTGGGTGATAGGGGGGTGGTTAAGTGGTGAGTGTTTGGGTGGTATGGTTTTGGGGGAAGTGAGATATGGATTAAGGAGGGGTGTGTGTTGATTTTTAAGGGAATTGGAGGAATGTTTGGGGTTTGAGTATTAAAGTGATTTTGGGTTGTATAGGTTGGGTGTGGATAGGGGGGTGGAATGAGATTGTGGGGTGGTTTTAGGGGAAGTGAGAGAGAGTAAGTGAGGGGTGTGATGATTTTTAAGGAAATTGGATGAATTGTATGGGTTGTGAGTATTAAAGTGATTTTGGGTGTTATAGGTGGGGTGGTGATAGGGGGGTGAAGTGAGATTGTGGGGTGGTTTTAGGGGGAAGTGAGAGATGATTAAGAGGGGTGTGATGATTTTTAAGGGAATTGAGAATTTATGGTTGAGTATTAAAGTATTTGGGGTTGATAGGTTGGGGATGGTAGGGGGTAGGTGAGATGTGGGGTGGTTTAGGGGGAATGAAGATGAATGGGAGGGTGTGGTAGTGTATTGGTCGAACTGGTCAAATCGGCGTCCTTGTCATTGAAGGATCTATCTACCCATAATATAGGGTTATGCACGTAAGGCTGCGGTGGAAACGGTTGGGTCGGTTCGATTTATATGTTGGATTACGTGTGCCGATCTCGCTGCGACTTTCGGTGTTAGGAATCTATTGGCCTTTGGCCCCAACCTCCTGACTGTGTAGATTATCGGACAACCCTGTCAAAAGTTATACGCACGTAAGTGGCTGTTTGCACTTTTTGAGCCGGATCTAAATATGTTGATAAAAAGTCGTCCATCGCGCATGCGCATACGTTGAGGTAAGTAAAGACCTTTCAAACCGGCCAAGACATAGAAAATCGGACACCCATCAAAAGTTGAAGCACTTAAGTGTCATTTTAGCACGTGTTGGGTGGGATCTCGATAGGTGGATGAAAAACGGGCCGTCGCATTGCGATAGCGGGGATAGGAAATCAAAAGTCGTTTCGCGTCCAAGAATTGAAGAACTGACAAACCGGTCAAAAGATAAGCACTTAGGGCTCAGGTAGCACTTGTGAGCCGAATTCAAGTGTTGGATGGAAACGTGGACGATATCGCATGCGACTTTCGTTGGTTAGGAATCAAAAGCCCTTTGCAACCGTCCAAGAATGGAAGATCTGACACCCTATCAAGGGTATAAGCAGAGAAGGCCCGGCATCGAAGACTATCCAATCTAGTGGTATGAATAATGAGTCAAATTGATAAAACACTGAAAAACATCGCCCTTTTGTGTCTATTTTGGATAGCACCTTTTAAATGTGAGGAAGGCACCAACTACCCTAGGGTGGATTAAGTTACGTTTTTAGTTTGAATTCAAAACTAATTGTTATTTACTGTGTATTGTTTTCTCCTGAAATCTTTCCTAGTGTTGAGTCGTGTTTATCTGTTGCTATTTCTTTTGTCGCGGTGTTTTGTTACAATATTTTGGTCCTAAGCATTTTAGAAAAGTTTTTCAAAAGTACAATAGTAATATTTGTGTTAATCCTTTAATTATTCCATAAACTGAGTAAGGGCTCGAATCTCACGTGCTTAAGAAAAAGGTGAAGTTTCAAAACAATGGACAGTGAAGGAAATATACTATGTAAAGAAACAATAGTAAAAGAAAGATAGTAATTGATGGAGTAGATAAAGAAATTAACAATAGGTATTGAATAGAGGTAACAAACAAGCTTAGATTGTATTGAGGGCAATTTACAGGGAAGATGAGAAATTATTCAAATAGATAAATAAAGAAAAGGCATATGATAAACAAAATTGACATCGCTGCCAAATTAAGAGAAAGCAGACAGTTTGTTACAGCAGCATCAATTGGTAAAATAGAGTGGAAAAGCGTTGAGAAATAAGAGAATCAAATAAGTAAAATCGAAATCAAATGGAGGATAGTAAGCGGAAGCCGTTTTAGAAAATCAGTGAAACAAAATAAACAGAAGATAGCTGTTAGCTGAAATGGAAAGAAGAGAAACCCCGTTCTGCGATGCTCAGGTACATCCACAGCAGTTGACTCAACATACTGCGAATCAAAACAATACCGTCTACAATCACAAATTACTTCCCTTTCCCACATTGACGCGCCCCTTTCTTCTAGCCGTCTCCACTCTGACCCTCGCTGGTCAAAGGTTTACGAGTCGTTTCCACAGGCCACCAGCTAGGTTACACCTTGTCATCATGATGACTAAACCAAGCCAACGTGGAGGTAAGAAAATAGGACACTTGCAAGGAACTAGAGCCATGCTGTTTTGTCCAAACAGCACTACGGATGTAGTTGGGCTCCTTCCGGGATGTTCCTCGCCTAGGTGTGTCAACCGACGAGTATCATCAGTATCATGCACCCTTGGCCTGCAACTTTGCCGAAGACACCAAATCGATCAAAAAATTCCTTCAAAAGATACAGATTTTTGAATTTTCATACATCATTTTTGTATGGACAGCTGCCAAATTTGTATAAAAAAAATATATGGACAAACTAATGATGCAAAATGGCTTCTTTGGGCATACCGAAAGCACCAAAAAAGTTTCAGTCGGATTAAAAAATACAAAAAAAATCGAATTACCAAAATCTTAGAGAACTGCTCTTTGACATTTCTTTTTTCCGAAATATCAGTTGTTATGACAGCCGTTTTTTTGAAATTTTAGTTATTCATTTGAAAAATTTAAAAACATCAATTAATTCGTAAAATCCTAATTGCTGAATCGTCTACTGAAATTTCAGTTGATGAAAATTCAGTGAAACTTCACTGAATTTCACCTAAAAAATTGTTGTGTGAATATGAATTTCATTAATCCTTATCATAAATATGGAATTCTTAAAAAGTTTCCACAATTTTCAAAAAATGTCTGTGACAACAGTAGTAATATGCAACCTACTCAAATCAATCAAAAATATATTTTTTACATCATTTCAAATACTTTTCAACAAAATGAAATTTCAGGCGTAAACATCTTGTAATATTTTCTTAATCTTCTTTCTAAAAATAAAATTGTATGTATAGGTGTCCTCTGCTGCTTCTATTGTTGGGAATCAGAATAAGGAAAGTTTGTTAAAATCTTTTCAATATATTTTTGTTACGAGTATTTATTTATTACTATTTTATAATTGCTTACTTTTAATGATGTGTCTCAAAATGTTACCTGGTTGAAGCACACTAGGGTGCCAACTAAAAATTAATTATAGGGACACCTCCTGGCTCGATTCCTTAGGCAAAACCTTAGGTTCAAGTTTAAAGGTAGCTGTGGAACTTAAAAGTTTGTAAAAAAGATTTTTTTTTTCATGCAAAACATCTATTTTAAATTGCTAATAACTTTTCTGGATCAACTCGGAGCGCTTTGCACTCTTTGACAAAATTGTAAAGTGGTAAACTTTTCAATGGAATCTCACTCTTGACAATGTTTTCACATAATTAACACCACCTCCCGGGAAAAATTTAAAACGGTTTGGCTCGAAATTGGCACAAAAGCTTAATTCTGCCTAAGGAATCAAGCCAGGGGTGTCACCTAAGATATTCCAAAATTTCTAGTTTTGTTTCCACACTTAGCACATTTATTGAATTATCAAAAAGTAATTACAAATTATGTGTTTTTTTTAATTTATTAAATCTACATCCATTTAAAACCTACCTTCACAAACCCAGACCCCACAGCTCATTTATTCGCTCCACGACTGTATAGACCGAGCCACGTAGCCCAGTGGTAACGCTTCCGCCTCGTAAGCGGTAGATCGGGGTTCAAATCCCGGCTCGGACCAACACAACTGGTGAACTTTTCCCTTCTGGAATCGATTGCTTAGTAAAGGGAAGGTAGTGTATCGTCACAAACTGGACCTTATCACGACACCTTAGGGAGGCGACCTATGGAATGTTAACATTAACCGTAACATGTTAACATTAAGTTGAGAATGAAACTGCCACTGAATCCGCTTTGTAAATGCCGGCCCCGATACTCTTCAAGGGTGTTCCCCTCAGGAACTGGGAAAGATTTACTTTTTACTTACGACTGTATCACCCGAGGTCCGACCATTGAAAGGGGGTTGGTCCCCTCTCCAAGTGTGGAGAGTATCACAGCGTGATGTC
>NC_068938.1:95678403-95696558 GCF_016801865.2 Culex pipiens pallens | reverse complement strand
ATTTTACAAAGTCAAAATTTTAAAAATATCACGAATTGAAATAAATGATTTTGGTATTGAGGCACCCTAAAATTCAAAAAAATTATAATTCAGAAAATTTTCATTTTTAAAAATTTCGAATTTCGGAACTTAATTTTTTTAAGAATTTCAGAATTATAGAATTTTAGAATTTTAGAATTTTAGAATTTTAGAATTTTAGAATTTTAGAATTTTAGAATTTTAGAATTTTAGAATTTTAGAATTTTAGAATTTAGAATTTTAGAATTTTAGAATTTTAGAATTTTAGAATTTTAGAATTTTAGAATTTTAGAATTTTAGAATTTTAGAATTTTAGAATTTTAGAATTTTAGAATTTTAGAATTTTAGAATTTTAGAATTTTAGAATTTTAGAGTTTTAGAATTTTAGAATTTTAGAAATTTAGAATTTTAGAAATTTAGAATTTTAGAATTTTAGAATTTTAGAACTTTAGAATTTTAGAATTTTAGAATTTTAGAATTTTAGAATTTTAGAATTTTAGAATTTTAGAATTTTAGAATTTTAGAATTTTAGAATTTTAGAATTTTAGAATTTTAGAATTTTAGAATTTTAGAATTTTAGAATTTTAGAATTTTAGAATTTTAGAATTTTAGAATTTTAGAATTTTAGAATTTTAGAATTTTAGAATTTTAGAATTTTAGAATTTTAGAATTTTAGAATTTTAGAATTTTAGAATTTTAGAATTTTAGAATTTTAGAATTTTAGAATTTTAGAATTTTAGAATTTTAGAATTTTAGAATTTTAGAATTTTAGAATTTTAGAATTTTAGAATTTTAGAATTTTAGAATTTTAGAATTTTAGAATTTTAGAATTTTAGAATTTTAGAATTTTAGAATTTTAGAATTTTAGAATTTTAGAATTTTAGAATTTTAGAATTTTAGAATTTTAGAATTTTAGAATTTTAGAATTTTAGAATTTTAGAATTTTAGAATTTTAGAATTTTAGAATTTTAGAATTTTAGAATTTTAGAATTTTAGAATTTTAGAATTTTAGAATTTTAGAATTTTAGAATTTTAGAATTTTAGAATTTTAGAATTTTAGAATTTTAGAATTTTAGAATTTTAGAATTTTAGAATTTTAGAATTTTAGAATTTTAGAATTTTAGAATTTTAGAATTTTAGAATTTTAGAATTTTAGAATTTTAGAATTTTAGAATTTTAGAATTTTAGAATTTTAGAATTTTAGAATTTTAGAATTTTAGAATTTTAGAATTTTAGAATTTTAGAATTTTAGAATTTTAGAATTTTAGAATTTTAGAATTTTAGAATTTTAGAATTTTAGAATTTTAGAATTTTAGAATTTTAGAATTTTAGAATTTTAGAATTTTAGAATTTTAGAATTTTAGAATTTTAGAATTTTAGAATTTTAGAATTTTAGAATTTTAGAAGTTTAGAAGTTTAGAATTTTAGAATTTTAGAATTTTAGAATTTTAGAATTTTAGAATTTTAGAATTTTAGAATTTTAGAATTTTAGAATTTTAGAATTTTAGAATTTTAGAATTTTAGAATTTTAGAATTTTAGAATTTTAGAATTTTAGAATTTTAGAATTTTAGAATTTTAGAATTTTAGAATTTTAGAATTTTAGAATTTTAGAATTTTAGAATTTTAGAATTTTAGAATTTTAGAATTTTAGAAGTTTAGAATTTTAGAATTTTAGAATTTTAGAATTTTAGAATTTTAGAATTTTAGAATTTTAGAATTTTAGAATTTAGAATTTTAGAATTTTAGAATTTTAGAATTTTAGAATTTTAGAATTTTAGAATTTTAGAATTTTAGAATTTTAGAATTTTAGAATTTTAGAATTTTAGAATTTTAGAATTTTAGAATTTTAGAATTTTAGAATTTTAGAATTTTAGAATTTTAGAATTTTAGAATTTTAGAATTTTAGAATTTTAGAATTTTAGAATTTTAGAATTTTAGAATTTTAGAATTTTAGAATTTTAGAATTTTAGAATTTTAGAATTTTAGAATTTTAGAATTTTAGAATTTTAGAATTTTAGAATTTTAGAATTTTAGAATTTTAGAATTTTAGAATTTTAGAATTTTAGAATTTTAGAATTTTAGAATTTTAGAATTTTAGAATTTTAGAATTTTAGAATTTTAGAATTTTAGAATTTTAGAATTTTAGAATTTTAGAATTTTAGAATTTTAGAATTTTAGAATTTTAGAATTTTAGAATTTTAGAATTTTAGAATTTTAGAATTTTAGAATTTTAGAATTTTAGAATTTTAGAATTTTAGAATTTTAGAATTTTAGAATTTTAGAATTTTAGAATTTTAGAATTTTAGAATTTTAGAATTTTAGAATTTTAGAATTTTAGAATTTTAGAATTTTAGAATTTTAGAATTTTAGAATTTTAGAATTTTAGAATTTTAGAATTTTAGAATTTTAGAATTTTAGAATTTAGAATTTTAGAATTTTAGAATTTTAGAATTTTAGAATTTTAGAATTTTAGAATTTTAGAATTTTAGAATTTTAGAATTTTAGAATTTTAGAATTTTAGAATTTTAGAATTTTAGAATTTTAGAATTTTAGAATTTTAGAATTTTAGAATTTTAGAATTTTAGAATTTTAGAATTTTAGAATTTTAGAATTTTAGAATTTTAGAATTTTAGAATTTTAGAATTTTAGAATTTTAGAATTTTAGAATTTTAGAATTTTAGAATTTTAGAATTTTAGAATTTTAGAATTTTAGAATTTTAGAATTTTAGAATTTTAGAATTTTAGAATTTTAGAATTTTAGAATTTTAGAATATTTGAATTTTAGAATTTTAGAATTTTAGAATTTTAGAATTTTAGAATTTTAGAATTTTAGAATTTTAGAATTTTAGAATTTTAGAATTTTAGAATTTTAGAATTTTAGAATTTTAGAATTTTAGAATTAGAATTTTAGAATTTTAGAATTTTAGAATTTTAGAATTTTAGAATTTTAGAATTTTAGAATTTTAGAATTTTAGAATTTTAGAATTTTAGAATTTTAGAATTTAGAATTTAGAATTTTAGAATTTTAGAATTTTAGAATTTTAGAATTTTAGAATTTTAGAATTTTAGAATTTTAGAATTTTAGAATTTTAGAATTTTAGAATTTTAGAATTTTAGAATTTTAGAATTTTAGAATTTTAGAATTTTAGAATTTTAGAATTTTAGAATTTTAGAATTTTAGAATTTTAGAATTTTAGAATTTTAGAATTTTAGAATTTTAGAATTTTAGAATTTTAGAATTTTAGAATTTTAGAATTTAGAATTTTAGAATTTTAGAATTTTAGAATTTTAGAATTTTAGAATTTTAGAATTTTAGAATTTTAGAATTTTAGAATTTAGAATTTTAGAATTTTAGAATTTTAGAATTTTAGAATTTTAGAATTTTAGAATTTTAGAATTTTAGAATTTTAGAATTTTAGAATTTTAGAATTTTAGAATTTTAGAATTTTAGAATTTTAGAATTTTAGAATTTTAGAATTTTAGAATTTTAGAATTTTAGAATTTTAGAATTTTAGAATTTTAGAATTTTAGAATTTTAGAATTTTAGAATTTTAGAATTTTAGAATTTTAGAATTTTAGAATTTTAGAATTTTAGAATTTTAGAATTTTAGAATTTTAGAATTTTAGAATTTTAGAATTTTAGAATTTTAGAATTTTAGAATTTTAGAATTTTTAGAATTTTAGAATTTTAGAATTTTAGAATTTTAGAATTTTAGAATTTTAGAATTTTAGAATTTTAGAATTTTAGAATTTTGGAATTTTAGAATTTTAGAATTTTAGAATTTTAGAATTTTAGAATTTTAGAATTTTAGAATTTTAGAATTTTAGAATTTTAGTATTTTATAATTTTAGAATTTTAGAATTTTAGAATTTTAGAATTTTAGAATTTTAGAATTTTAGAATTTTAGAATTTTAGAATTTTAGAATTTTAGAATTTTAGAATTTTAGAATTTTAGAATTTAGAATTTTAGAATTTTAGAATTTTAGAATTTTAGAATTTTAGAATTTTAGAATTTTAGAATTTTAGAATTTTAGAATTTTAGAATTTTAGAATTTTAGAATTTTAGAATTTTAGAATTTTAGAATTTTAGAATTTTAGAATTTTAGAATTTTAGAATTTTAGAATTTTAGAATTTTAGAATTTTAGAATTTTAGAATTTTAGAATTTTAGAATTTTAGAATTTTAGAATTTTAGAATTTTAGAATTTTAGAATTTTAGAATTTTAGAATTTTAGAATTTTAGAATTTTAGAATTTTAGAATTTTAGAATTTTAGAATTTTAGAATTTTAGAATTTTAGAATTTTAGAATTTTAGAATTTTAGAATTTTAGAATTTTAGAATTTTAGAATTTTAGAATTTTAGAATTTTAGAATTTTAGAATTTTAGAATTTTAGAATTTTAGAATTTTAGAATTTTAGAATTTTAGAATTTTAGAATTTTAGAATTTTAGAATTTTAGAATTTTAGAATTTTAGAATTTTAGAATTTTAGAATTTTAGAATTTTAGAATTTTAGAATTTTAGAATTTTAGAATTTTAGAATTTTAGAATTTTAGAATTTTAGAATTTTAGAATTTTAGAATTTTAGAATTTTAGAATTTTAGAATTTTAGAATTTTAGAATTTTAGAATTTTAGAATTTTAGAATTTTAGAATTTTAGAATTTTAGAATTTTAGAATTTTAGAATTTTAGAATTTTAGAATTTTAGAATTTTAGAATTTTAGAATTTTAGAATTTTAGAATTTTAGAATTTTAGAATTTTAGAATTTTAGAATTTTAGAATTTTAGAATTTTAGAATTTTAGAATTTTAGAATTTTAGAATTTTAGAATTTTAGAATTTTAGATGTGTAGAATGGGGTATGTGGTGGTGTAAAGGTGGGGATGATAGGGGTGTTGTGGGGTGTTATGGGGAAATGGAATTTTGGAGAGAGTTTTAGACCGGGGATTGGGGGTGTGCGAATTGTGCGTAAGTGTGTAGAAGTATTAACCAGGTTTAGCTGCAAGTGATAGTAATTTAGACAGATTTAACAATGTTGAAATTGTACGTCATGATCATAAACGAGTTTAACGGTGAGTTGTTAGGACAGTTATATTATATGATGACGTTTTCTCACAGTGGAGATTATAACGAGATGATATCACAATAAGTTATAGGGGGGTAGAGAACATTATAGGTATAGCAGAATTGGAGAGAAAGTGTAGACGTGATAAGACTTTTATTAATGTGAGGAATTGATAGAACTTGGGGGTTGTGATGGTAGTGTGTCAGGAATCGAAGAGTGTTGATTTGTGTGAATTAGAGGTCTATCTGGGTGGTGTAGATATAGCGATAGAGTGCAATACGATATAGGAGTAACTGAAGGTGGAGCTGAGTCTGAGGTTCGTGCGGAGCGCACTAGCTACTCAACTAGTTGTTATCTTAGTCTATCCAAGAGAGGATTATACTCTCGTGCGAGTCTCTAGCAAGCATGGGTGTTGGTGTGAAAGTGTATTATTTGAGTGACAAGGGGTATTGGGGTCGTCCTGGACGCGACAGCATTACAGGTATAGCGAGAGATCCTAGCGCTAGACATTTGAGTCAGAGAGGATATCACCGTGTCGTCCAAGCACGGAGAGTCAAGCTGTTTCACACAATCGCTAGTTGATTCTTATTTCTGGGAGTGCACAGCGCATCGGCGTGATCAACTTGAGCGTGCGGTTGAGTTGTGGAGATATGTGAATGGGCTATGGACCCCCTGGTATCATAATAGTGTCTAGACATTTCGTAGAAATATTTTTAGTTCATTGTCTCGCAATCTCGTACGGAGCGTTTCTTAGGTGTGGTCTATATATCGGGGCGTGATAGAGTTTTGCGGTGTCAGCTGGCAGATACAAAGTTACTAGAATGCGTCCCTTGAAGGGGCAAGAATTTCTGTAAAGACATACCTCACACGAACGTGTTCTACTCTACGGCAACTGATGTAATGCGACACACAATTGATACTAATTGAGCTCTAACACACTCTGAGACGAAAGGCGCTGGAAGAACACTTTTAGAATTGTAGTCTGATGTGCTGTCTGTGTATGTGTCTTCTATTTTACAATGTAGATATCGTTAGAATATGTCTAGACTATTTTCAGAAATGCTGGGAGAGTGGACACTCAGAATAGTCTAGGATAGCGAGAGATAGACGACGCAAACATCTAGCCAGTACTCCACTCTTAAACTAACGTAAGCGTCTCTATGATAGCCTAGTGAAGACATGTTGTCTCTCTGGCTCATTAATCAATTTTCATCACAAGAGCGCGAGGGTCTATGGTCTCTTCAGAGATCAAGGTGAGTGGTGGAACAATGTTTAATCACACGAGCGAGACTATGATATTTGTTATAGAGGTAGAGAGTTAGTGATGTGGAGACGTCACTCTAGGAGTCTGCGTAAGAGAGTGAGACGCACTCGACAGAATGTGGGTATAGATATGTCGACGTGAGAGAGTTGCTGGGGAGAATGTCATCGTGAGATATTTGTGTATCGGCATCAGAATTGGAGAGAGTGGGAGAGAAGAGATGGAGAGAGAGGGAGGGGGAGACTGAGCGGGAATGAACTGTCCCTAGTCGAGCAATGCGTGGAGGTGGATCGAAAGTGGCAGATACACATGCAGAGGAAGACTGTAGAAGGGTGCTGGAGCGTCGCGATCAAGGGTGATCGATTATCAGTTCGAGTTCTGTAGTAGGTGGTGGTACATTTTAGAGAATTGAAGAATTGGAAATAGAGGAGCATGGTGTGTAGCGGTCTTATTTTTCTATTGTTATATTATGAGAAGGTCGTGAATGGTCAGAATTTTAGAACTTGTTATGTTAGGCGGAAGAAAAATAGGTGAGAAGTAGAGGAGATGGGTGAGAATTCTGGTAGTTGGTGATGGGTGTTGGCGCGGTGTTAGGGGCTTTGTGGGGGGGTGGGGGTGTGTTGGGGGGGTGTGTGGTGTGGGGGGGGGATGTTTTCCGCACGTGCACGTGGGCGGTGTTGCTTATTATATAGTGAGGTTATATAGTGTTGTGTGTTCATTTAAAGTTGTTCGCTAGCTGCGTGTTTGGGTCGATTCGAGATATGTTGTGGTGACTATGAGAGAAACGCGGGGTATGATTGGGAGTTGGGCTGTATGGGGGTGTTCTGGTCGTGAGAGGGGGATGGTTGTGTGGGACGAGATGGGGTGTATCATGGGGATGATTGGGCGTAAGATTGGTGTGTGTATTGAGTCTCGGTGTGTTGGCGCGCCAGACGGCACTGTCATAGGGTAATCAGATGTATGACTTGAGGTTTGGGGTACATCACGAGGCGAACACAGGTGGCGAGAGGTCGGTGTCTGTGGGGCAACGGGTGTTTTCCTGGTGTATGATATTGAGGATTGGGAGTCGTACGTGTGGTGTTGTGGGGTGGTTAGGGTGGATGGGTTGTAGAGGTGTCTCATGAGGGAGATGTTGTAGGGTTTGGGGGGGTGTTAGGGGGGGGGGGGGTTATATGGAGGTGTTGCGGGTAGTTATAGGAGTGTTGTGGTATGGAGATCAATTTTAGAGAGTGAGATGGTGGGGTTTGGGCAGTATTGTTCGGTGGGTTTGGTTACGGGGATGTATTGCGATAAGATGCATGTGGCTGAGGGTAGGCTGAGATGTATTAGGATGAAGTGGATGAATGTAGTTATACGACAATGGTAGAATGGGGAGTTTTGTATAGTAGGTAAATATGATGTGGGATGAATGTATGCAGATAGCGATGACATTGGGGAGGGTTATACGCTTGATCGTCTGGGGCAAATGTCGGGTGGGTGGTTTGGGTGGAGGTAGGGGTGGGTGGGGCTGTATGTGGGTGTGGGGGAGATGGGGGGTAGAGATATGTGGGGTGGTATAGGGATGTAGTGGGATCGAAGGCAGTGGTTGGGGGTCGGATCACACCAGTGGTCACATGGGTTGGAGGGGTTCGGGTGCGCGTAAGAATGGGCATGATATGGCGGAGTTTTTTATGATACAGATCATGATTGTGTGGGTTGTGGATGTTGCGTTAGTGATGGGGCAGATTTGGATGAAGGAAGAGGTGTAAGGGAGTATACAATAATTACGGTATAGTTGCTCTAGTACATTTCGGGAGAAGGGGTGTTTGGAGATATGGCTGAGATAGTAGCGGAGATGATCTGAGAGGTATAGGGTGTTGGGTGTGGAGGGTTGATTTTATATTGATGGAACAAAGGTGGATGAAATGGTGTCGTATTGAGGAGAATAGAGTAGGGCGAGCATGGTCTCGAGACATTTTTGTAAGTTGAGACAGATTTGTTAGAATGCTGAGTAATTGAGATAGAACTTATTTAAGGTTGCGGAGGGATCATATCATGGAAGATACATGGGTAGAAGGGAAAATGTGTAACACAGAGAAGACAGTGAACACAGTAGAATAGGGATAGAAGTAGGTTACTATATATGATAGATAGGTAGATGAAGGTTAGAATTAGAATAGGGAAACAGGAGAAGTTATTTAGAGCATGGTATAGAGTGTTGGAGACACACAGAGAAGAGGGGAGAAGGGGATCTGGGAGTGGGGAAAGGGACACACACATAGGTATTGTGAGAAGGGTAGAATTGTAGAATTTGAGAGAAGGGGACAAGGTAGAGAGGGGAAATATATAGTAGAAAGAGAATGAGTAACAGTTTAGACATTGGAAAATATGGGTACATACGTGGCGAGATGTGTGAGACAGGTCGATTGCGAATTTAGAACATTGTAGAAAGGTGGAAGGAGGAACAGGAGAAGGAAGGGAGACGAGCAAGGTTTAGAAGTGAGAACGGGTCGTTCGAGGGTCTGGAGAGCTGGGTCATGTGGTGTTGTACGAAGTGTCAGATTATGAGAGAGACGACTTCGTCTACTTATTCGACATCTAGACACTTTTAGAATCCTTAGATTGTGTGGAGAGTCTAGAGACTTGAGTGGGGACAGGAAGTGGTGAATGTGGAGAATTTATTACATGTCGGTGATCATAAGGAGAATAGGTAAGAATGTCATAGGTATAGCGTGACGCCCACCATCCTCGACAGCGAACTCTCTGTCACATGAATTGTTAAGCAAGGGGGAATGGGGAGAAGGGTAGATGTGGAGAATGGGTAGAATGTAAAGGGGAGAAGGTGGGGAGATTGTTAAATGGTTTAAATTGGTAGAAGTGTTAGAAGTGGGTAGAAAGACAGATAAGTAATGTGCTATAGATATGGTCACTACTCAATGTTTATTACGAAAAATGCAATAGTGAGAATGCATCTAAATCATTTATACGATTATTGAGACGGATGGAGAGATTAACTTCAGATACAAATATAGACAGTATCCTTAGTATTTAGAATTGTAAGAAGAGGTGGTGGTGTTGTGTATGATTGTAGTTAGTTAGTGTTATATAGACGTCTGTGTTGTTGTTGTTCTGTTTTTTTTTAGATTTTAGAAATTTTAGAAGTCTTAAGAATTTCTTAAGAAGTGTTAGAGGTCGAAGACATGTGAGATGGGGAGAATTTTAGAACAGATTTTTGAAGATATAGTAGTTAGAATTATTAGTCAATCATGGGTAGACAATTGTTGATACATATTATGATAAAATGATAGAATTATGAGAATATTAGAAGCTATTAGATATATTATAATTGTTACAGTAATTTCTAGACATCTTTAGACACTTTTAAAGACACATTTTTAGAAATATACATAGATAGTTTAGAATGGTCAGAATGAGCTAGAGAATAGTCATAGCAGGGTCTGAAGAATTTTACTGAATTAGGTATGAATATGTGCACTAAGAATTTGTCAACCCTTAGAATTCCTCATGACACATGCTATTGAGAATTTGTAGAATTTTAGAATTTAGAAGAGATAGCTTATGAGAGGTCAGAGCGGATAGAATCTAGTTGGGGGGGGGAGGTAGGGGTGGGTGGGGGGAGGGGGGGGGGGTGATATGTGGTTGAACGTTGACGTGAAAGCACAATAGTGTAATGTAGAGTTATCTGATCTGTCTGAGTACATTGTGACATATTCATGAAAAGTCGATGTAACTACGCTTGAGAATAGTAGAATTTTAGACAATGGGTAGTAAGGGAGGAAGGGTTGAGTAAGTTGTTAGAGAGTTTTAGATATTTGTGTAGAAGGTAGTACATAGGAGAGAATTGGAGATGTAGTAGAGGGGAGTATTTGGCGAGATAAGGGTTGCATGAGTCTATAGATTTTTAGAATGGTATGATGAGATTGAGAAGTGGTGTTGGGGTGATTGTGGAGGTGTTATTGGGTAGACAGGGAGTAGTGCTGGATGTACGTTTGAGTAAGTGAGAATCACTGTTAGAAGGGGAGATTTGAGGATAGTTAGAAGGGGCGTGATGAGGAGAGTGCGATGATTCTAATAATGG
This sequence comes from Culex pipiens pallens, assembly GCF_016801865.2. Classification (NCBI taxonomy): domain Eukaryota; kingdom Metazoa; phylum Arthropoda; class Insecta; order Diptera; family Culicidae; genus Culex; species Culex pipiens. The sequence continues at coordinate 95,686,137 of NC_068938.1, read as the reverse complement.
ATGAGAATCTACTACACATTGGAGTAATTCTACGACAAGAATTTTAGAATTTGAGTATGTCTGAAGATTGGTTAAGAATAATTAGATCTTTAGCATACCATTGTCAGAAAATCTTGCTACAGAAGTATGAGCATGACAAGAGCAATCGACTAAGGCCAAACTAGATCCGTTCTAGAATTTGAGATAGTGTTGAAGAATCATAGGAGAAGATAGTTGGCCTGAGAATGAGAGAGCTATGTCGGGGTCAGAGGAGAATTTCGAATCGTAGTCATTCGGAGGCAGTGTTGAGCATAGGGGACACATAGACGCGAGTACGGATGTTAGCCTACTTGCTGAGATGGTTTGTCTAATGGGTGAATGACACAGAGATTCAGAAGCTGGAGCCAATGGTGTCGAATTTTGAAATTGTATAGTTAGCGCGTGATAGTTCGGGCTGTGTGAAGGGAGTAGAGATACCATTTTGGCGTGTGTGTTACCGATCTGGTGGGATATGAGTAAAGGCGTGAGACAGCTGAGAGCAAGTTCTAGTACATGTAGTCGCAGTTGGGAGGATAGGGTCGGACAAAGTGGTGGTGCAAGCGAAGAGCGATGAACAGGTATCATTGTACTGGCTATGATACCTCGATGGGGGAGAGTGGAAATGTGGTTAGAATGTGTAAAGTTGAGAATTGTGAAAGTGAGGAGGGATACATTCGACTTCAGCTGGGCGGAGGTGTAGATTATTGCCAGGTTCAAGTGTGTGTCGCACTGATGGGTCTATAACAACTCTATGGACGCAGTGTCAAGATGCATGAGCGTGTGATGGTATATAGATACGTGGGCGGTGAGAGGAAGTGTTTACAGAAGGGGACTGCTGGAACAATGAAGGGCGTTCAGTCAGTTGTGAATAAAGTGGGGGTTGGGTGGGGGGGTGTAGATTATGAGGTTTTGGGAGTGGGTTTGTGAGTGGGAGGTTTGGGGAGAAGTGGATGTAAACTGGATGAATATGGGGTGTTGGGTTTGTTGGGGTGAAGGGGAGTAAGGAGGGGATGGATCGAGTCTGTAAGATTGCTGTGGGTCACGGGGCATTATGATTGCTGGGGATGTATCACTGGTAGACAGTGAGAACTAAATGGGATAAGTTAGGCATATACTTGTGTTGAGGGTAGAGTAAAGAGGAGTAATGTGCCACAACGTGTCAAGAAGACACATTGTGCGTGATGGAACGGTTAATGGGGAGAGATGTAGAATGATTATGAGTCATGTAGTCAGACACTTTCGACAGGACATTAAACGCAGAGAAGGAGTGGGTATGCAATCGGAATACAGTTTTGATGTGCTCGCTGTATGTGTGTTATCATTGTAGAACTGTCCGGTAAAGATCAGACTGCGGGAGACAATTTCGATTGGAAAATTGTATGAGATTTTATATTAGCGTGATACAGGGGATGAGTGGGGAGTGTTATGGGGTGTTAGAGAGGGGGGGAGAAGTGGAGATAGGAGGGTTTAGAATGGGATCATGCATTCAGAGCATTGAATTTTGACGGAGTTTGGAGTATGAGAGAGTTGTTTTGAATTTAGGAGGTGGGAGTTGGTAATGCGGAGTAATCAGGGGATGGTCATGTATTATTGAGTGAGATTTTGAACGACAGGTGAGATGGGGAGGAAGGCGGATGCTATAGGTGGTAGTTTGTAGAAGGTGCGAGATCTAGACTTAGAAGTGGAGTTGCAGGCGTTGGTCGAGAGTATTGGGAGTACACGGGTACGAGAATTGTAGGAGTCGTTGGTGGATGAATTGTCAGTGAGACATTTGGGAGATCGTGAGAGAGTGAGATATGGGAGATTTATTCGACGACAGGAATAGCGCTCACAGTGACGGTAGAAGGTAGACATGCCATGGTAATGAGGGACGAGAAGAGGTGAGAGATGATAGGAGAAGCCGTAGACAGGGGAGCGACAGAGATTAGTACTGGAGACGCATGTTGTAATGGAGGGAGGGGGGGGGGGAGGGTGTGTGGCTGGGTTGGGGTGGGAGGTGGGCGGAGGTTAGGTACTATGTGATGAGGGAGGGTGGGGGAGGAGAGGGTAAATTTTAATAAAGATAGGTAAAGAGAAATGGGTGGGGGGGAGAGAGGGTTAAGACACTAGTTAGAAAGGGGATGAAGACACAGCGGGAGTTTACAGTGGGGCATTGGTAGGTGTAGAGAAGTGCGAAGATGGGGTAAACGTATGGTTGAGGTAAAGTCGACTTAGGATTGTAGGATGATCTAGAGAGGTAAAGGTAGCAGCAAACTGTGAGTTCGATATTTATGTGATAATGTTCTACGAATGTCGTGGATGAAGGTGTAGAATTGGTGTAGAAGGTTAGAAGTGGTGAAAGGTGGAGAATTTAAATGTTTAGAATTTCAGAATTTAGAAGTTGAGAGGTGAAGTATGGTGGAGAATGGTGAATTTTCTGTTATTGAGAATGGTAGAATTTCAGATTTGTAGAATTTTAGAATGTTGTAGAAGGGTTAAGGTTAATAGGGTAATGTAGGTAAGATTGTAGAATTGTTAGAAAGTTTTGAATTGTACGAAATGTTGTAGAAGGTTAGAAATGTGAGAATGAATTTCAGAAGTGTGTAGAATTTTAGAATTTTAGAATTTTAGAATTTTAGAATTTTAGAATTTTAGAAGTTGAGAATTTTAGAAGTTTAGAATTTTAAATGAAATTGTAGAATTATAGAATTTTAATAATTTTCAGTGCAAGAGGCGAACTATAGTGTAGATATGTGTGTTGATGAATTGTAGTAAGTTTAGAATTGTAGAAGGGGAGAAATGTGGTGAAGGTTAGACGGTGTAGAATTGTTAGATCTGCGGTAGGGGAGTGTGTTGCGCGCAAGAACACGTGTCTGTGTGAGTGAGACGTGGGTACAGGGGTAGTTCGTATGAAGCTGGAGATTTGGAGAAGGTGAGAAGGGGAGACACATGTGGATATTGTGAGGTCTGTGATGTGAGATATGGGATGAGATAGCTGGAGAATATCGCGGTATGATTGGGTCTGGAATGGTTATAGTAAGGTGGATATGGTCGCTCTGCAGATGCGAGATGATATGGAGGAGTATTTGTAGATGAGAGATAGTAGGGGGCTTGCGAGGGGATCTCTTGGAGAAGTGCCTACACGAACTGGTGTGGAGATATTTCCACTAGATATAGGTGCCTGTCACCTTTAATTTTAGAATTTCATCATCATTTATAAGGGAGAATGGCTGGAGATTTGTGAGGAGACGGTTGATCTAGCTCTCCACTAACATTTATAGACTTATTGATTGCGCGGCATAATTTCTAGAAGGTTCGTATTATTTGATATTGTGGAGAAGGTGATGAATGTGTGAAATTTTTTATTGTGAGTATGGTAGATGGTTATGAAGGTTAGTAAGGTCGGAGATGAGAGGATAATGTTAGACAGTCTGAGAAGGGCTGTTGAGTGATGTACCATATTTTTTGTCGGGATTGAAGGGCGTAGAAGTAGTGGTCGTGAAGCATGTTTCTTATATCGGAGAGACTTGGGGGGTTTTGGTGGGTTTGGGGTGTGGGGTGTTGGGTTCTTGGGTTTTGGTGTTTGGGTGTTTGTAGTTGTGTTGATGTGGGATGTTGGGGTCTCTGTTGGGGGTTTGGGGGTTTTTGGGAGTTGTTGGGGTTGACATGGGTCATTGGGGTGTGAGGGGTGTATGATGTTTCTGTAATGGGGTGGTTGGGAGTGAGATTGGGAGAGAGAGGGGGTTGAGAGGGGTTATTGGGGGTACTTTGGGTGTTGGGTGGAGTACAGGGTAGTAGGGGAGTAGTGTGTTGTTGGGTGTTATGGTAGTAGGGTGTTTGGGGTGTTGGGGTTTAGGGGTGATTAGTGGAGTTTGGGTATTTAGGGATGAGATTTTGCGATTTGACAGTCGAATGTGTGATTAAGGGGGAGAATGAGTGATTTGGGGTTTTTTGTTGATAGATTGTTGTAGATGGGGATACTTGGGTCGTTCAGGGGATGTTTGGCGTAGTAGGGGTAGTTTGGGGCTCGACACCCCAGGAGAAAAAGGGATTACAGGGGACACACAGGGGACACGGTTAGAACCTATGATAAGTGTTGCATAATCCCTTTAGAAGTTATAATTGGATCTTCTTAGGATATTATAGGATGTGACAGAAGGAGTATAGATTTGTAGTTTAATTGATGATTTTGATATGGGAGAAGTTGTTAGATGGTTGATATTGGTTTGAAGGGGTTAATGGGAGAATTGGTATAAGGGTAGATTAACTAGTGAAGGGTGGGTATAGATATTTTGACACTTAATGTTGTAATCAATGTTTCATACAAGGTTCTAGAATTGTTAGAAGCTATTAAACAATGGTATTGAATTGTATTTAATTGTTCAGAGTTCAGCTTAGTTGGGGTATAAATGGGTAGAAGGTGGTTATGGTGAAGTTTTGAAGGGGATAATTTGAGAAGAATTGATAAGTGTAGAGTAGTCAGTGAAGTCTTGGGCGTTTAGCGCTATGTAGTGGTGTTTGTGTTCTCTGGTGTGTGTATGGGGTGACATGTGGAGACATGATGAGAGGTGGTATCTGGCGAACACAGTGGAGATCGGTATGATTGACCGGAGTAGTAATAAGGCGGCGAGAACCTTTTGGATTGTGGGGTGGCACTGATGAGGAATGGTCGTCGAGATGTTGTAGATCATTTATAAGTTGGTATGGAAGAGTAGCATAGTTGGGAGAATTCAGCTATAATTGTATGATATGGGATTAGGGAGTGAATTGCTCATCTAAGGATGCCTGAGTTGGTGATCAGTCTGAGACGTTTTTAGTAATATGTTGTATAAGGCTTATTAAGGTGAGGAAAACTGTCTATAAGGGTGAGAAAGTGTGAGATAGGGGGAGAAATTGTATGTAAGTGAGAATTGGGTGAAGGTTTAGAATGGGGTGAAGGGGATATAGGTGAGAGTAAGGGGATGTAGGGGAGAAGTGGTTGATGGGAGTTGTGTTACTGAAGTGGATTAATGGTTGTAATGGGGTTGTGGGGAGTAGGGGAGTTTTGGCGTGTCGGATGAATGCATTATAATGTGTGTTCACAGGAGTTGTAAGGGGAGATAGCTGGTGTTGGCGGTAGAGTATGCTCACAGAGGAGATCGGGGTGTTTTTCGGTGTGTAGGGTTTCAGTGGTCTATTCGGGACATAGAGTGTGGGAAGAATATGTCGGGTAAGATAGCGTTAGTAGGTACATTTTCAAAGAAGGGTCGAAGTGGTTTAGTTTTTAGAATGGTAGAACACATGACATGTCTGATGTTAATCGAGTGATGACTATGTCGGACGAAGGTAGAGATTGGGTATAGTTCGGGATGCTGCTTTTTCAGTGGTGAGATAAACTTGGATATAGGTAAAGTTTAATACAATGTAGTGTAGAATGTGAGTAATTAGTTATAAGTGGGGATTATTTGTTAAATGTTGAATAGTATTGATAATTTTTTCATAGATATTGGTGAGGTTGGGGTAGACGGGGTTAATGGTGTCAGGGCATAGTGGAGAAGGGGGTGTTGGGGTGTTAGTGGTGATTGAGTGTTCTATGCTGTTGATGATGTGGAAGGGTGGTCCAGTGTGGTGCAGGTGGATGTGAGAGCGCGGTGAGTATTGATGGTGATGGGCGTGTTTAGGGGGTGGGAGATTAGTGTGGTGTCTGGGTGCTGACGGTGAGTTCGAATGATTATTTGGCTCTGGAGGGGTTGGGGGTCTTCGGAGAGCGAGAATGTCTGCAGACGGAGACTGAGATTTGCGAGGTGCTAGGGCAGGATGTAGACAGGCATTAGACGTATCATTGTGATAAGGTACGGATATTGGGTGATGGGGGGAATCCAAAACGTGTTATACCCAAGCCAGAATATATAGTTTATTAGTAGGACATGATTTACTGGGTATGTTGGTGTAATATTATGGGGTGAAGATCGATTTCAGTAGGGGGTCTGTATATGATGTGTGGAATCAGGGGTTGTAGTTGTGGGTGTGTTGGGGCTATGATGGGGTAGAGAAGGAGACAGACACAGGGTGTGGTCAGATATGTGTGGATGTATGGGCGCAGAAGGGGTGTGAATGGTCGACGTGTAGCAGTGGCGGATATTCGATGTGGTGTGATTAGAGGGCAGGATGTTGGTGTATTAGTATGAACGCGAGGGGCGAGTTCGAGCTATAAATATATTGATAATTGTCGGATATTGCGTGGATCATATGGGGTATATGTACGTATTTATAGAGGGTTTTGGGTGTGGTGTAGGTGACGTGGACAGTGTGAGTAAGATATGGGGTGTGATATGGTGGGATGGTGGTTTGGCGCGGACGAACTAGTGCGAGTGTTGGGCGTTATTGGTGAGTACCTTGTGATGTCAGATTGGGTTTGTCATTGTGTGTTGGGGTGATGGTTGTTGTCTGTACAAGGGGTGTGGAATAGTCTTAAACGTAAGGGTTTGCTGTGTAGAAAGCTTGTGATGAAGGGGTTCCCTGGTACGGATGATGGAGGGTGGAAGTTATTGTGGGAGTCAATAGTGGCTGAGATATGGGAAATTTACATATGATAGTAGGGTTCGATAACATTTTCATGATTTTCATTGATGGTCTTGTTTGATTTGAGAGTAGCTTGTTATAAATGGAGATAGTTGAGTAGGCATAATGGTGATTAATGGGTTTTAATTTGATGAAGGTGTTGTATGGTGTATAATGTTTGTATCAGAGCTCATAGTATATCGGAAGCAAAACGTGTCGGCATCGGTGCATAAGGGAGGGAGAGGTTGATAATGGGTAGTTTGAGGTTTTAACGAGACAGATCAAGTGGTGTGTAACATTGTTTATATGCTTATCTCACTAATCATTGATAGTGACGATAGGGACCAAGGGGTGTCTGCATATCTGATTTTCATTCTTCAGGGGACACTACTAGTGTGGTAGATATTCAGCGCTTAGTTTCGGATCAGATCAGCGTGTAAGAACTAAAGATCACGGAGAATGTCGATTCAATAGCTTAGATTGGTAGTTTGGTTATAAGGTACATTCATATCTTGCTGATTTTCTAGTTCAGGGTTTCAAGATGTTGATAAGCTGCGACACACAGGTTCTAAGGGCGTCTTCATGAGTATTCATGTTCGGGAACATGGGGCGTACACGGCCATTGATAGGGGCGCTAGTATGTGGGTATACTTATCTGGATCTAAAGATGGGGATTGTAGGGCATGAATCTGGGCTTTTAGGGGAATGCAAGGGGGAGAATGAGGGCGATAGATTGTGTTGTTTGCTGTTGGATGGTGGACATGGAGAGAGATTTGATTTCTCTTGGGGTTGCCTGTGGGTGTTCTTGCGTGTTCTACTTAGCTATATCATTTGGGATAAGGGCGAGCTACGAATATCAGGAGGATCGTTCAGACGAGTGGGAGCGAGACAAACTGGTTAGACAGAGAGAAAGGGAGAATGGTTAACATGGGAGATTGTGGGTTTAAGGGGATATAGGTTTTATAGGGTTATAGATTGGGATAATGTGATAAGTGTTTTATTGTAAGAAGTGTGACACAATGGTATACCTAAGAGTTGATAATTGTATCACGATGGAAGACAGTTCACGGAGATGAGATGTAGTTCAATTGATAGTAGAGTTAGTGGGAATAAGATAAGGTAGTTTGGTGCAGGGCTGCGGCAGCGGCGTGACATGCCGGTGGGGGTGATGAGGGCTGCTGCGGACAAATGATTTTT